>NC_056751.1:334865930-335055930 GCF_019279795.1 Protopterus annectens | reverse complement strand
GCAAATTGACTTTCTGATTTAGTGCTACTAAAATATATCTTATAGTTTATATCTTAGCAATGCATGTCAGTTCCTTCTTAATCAAAATCTTTACTTGGTGTTATGAATTAGTCACTAAGGTGCACACTGATTTACTTTCAATGCCTTTCAGTCTTAATACTTTCAAAGTATTTCTGACAAAATATTATACTCCACATGTGTCTAATTCATGTTCAATACTTGGTTTGATAATATTGAGAGTTTCCTGTCATTCTAACTTGTTATACATCACATTTTTATCTTAATACTGCCAAAACATCTGATATACAAGTTTTGTTTCAAAAACTTAAACATTCCTTTAAACATTCTTATATTTTCTTTTACACATATTTACAGTATGATTTCTTCTACCACAGCTTCTAGACACTTATGTTTAGAACCATACATGATACATGATGCTTGAATTTCAGCCAACTCTATACTTCCTGTGCACCTGAAGGCTCTGACACTGCTGTTCTTAAGCATTTTCACCAAATGATTTACTTTATTTGAGTCACATTTTATCTTTCTTCTATTTCCTCATTTAATATCTTTAAAAGTTTATATGATCATGGGATAATAGGAGAATACTAGGCTAACAACCATAAATTGCTTTTTTAAGCCTAGCTATGCTTCTGAGACATATGACAAAGGTATTTTCACATAAGTTATAGGGGGTATGATACTTGGGGATCTTCTCACAAATAGAGACATAGGTGCCAGACCAGGGAAAATTTGCAATTTCCCATCCACTGATCTTAATTTTATTGAGAAAGTGCACACAAGAATATTTTGCCTCACATGGATGAAAAGTCTGTTGCAGATAAGGGGCAGCTTCTGAGACATAGCTGTCCTCCTAGAAAGCCTTATTTATGTTGCAGGCTAGATTTAGGTCCCTGGACTGGGTGTTTCTGGTGCTGTTTGTTTTGTGGATGTGCAACAGATCCATTAAGGCAAGATCAGAGGATGCTATCTATACCAGCCATAAGCCACCTCTCAACAGCCTGTAGGAGACTGAGTATAAGGACAATACTTCAAGGTGGCTCACACAGGACTCGATTTTTTTTACTCACTCTGCACACATCCACAGCTTTAGATAAAGTCAGTTCTGCTTTTCATAAAAACTTGCTCACTGTTTGATCTTTTCTTATATCACAATGAATCATCTATAGTTTCCATTGATCTCTGATTTCTGGCACAGAAAAAAGCGATAAAATATATATTTTAGGATGAAAATAATTCGTAAGTTTCTCTTTTATTTTCTATTTTTCTTCTTCTTGATAGGTAAAAATATTAAATACCTTCCTAGCTTCTTGCAGAAACATGACACAATAAACCATTTTAGACTAATCCTTTGCAGTGAGGAAAAATTCACAGCTTCTTCTAAACTATCGTACAGTGAGAAAATTTCAGGAGGATGCAGGTAGACCATCTTTTCATTAGAAAGCAAATGACTTATAACATACAATTGAGCCCTGCAGTGTGAAGTCCACTATAAATACTAAAAACAAACACTGCCATGGCTAGGAATCACTTCTTCTCTGACTTCTCAAAATTGTGTGGGCAAAATATACATATTAAAAGTAAAAGAATAAAATAAAAATAATAGTGCTTTTACTTCAAAATAAACTAGCTTTTAATTAATTATATTTCTGGATAACAAATCATAAAGACCTCAACATCAAAATCTTACCTCTCAACCTCTTAGAGAAAGAAATCTGGACAAAGCCACAAATAATGGGGGGGGGAGGAGGCAAAAGCCCAAAAAATTGGGACACTTTTTAAATATTGCACTTATAAACTTAAAAATGTTAATTGGATAAGAGTTTTTGCATTAACACAACTTTTCTGAAAGATATAACGTCTGAAACTCAAATATTTGCCATTATTTTCTGACCCTAGTCCTCAGTGATTTGCCACAAAACCACAATTTTATGAGAAACAAACCAAAAATGTGAAGTGAAAATCTGGACATTCTGTGAAAATCAGGACAATTGAGAGGTATGAATTCAAAATCAAAATGTTTTTTGGCTTCTGACAGCAAGCAACATTTGTAATATCTGTCAGAGTGTTCAATAAAGAGTCAGGAAACATGGAATCTATTTATTTAGAAAAATGTACATCATGTGACATGCATTTTCTACTTGTAACCTCTGTAATACTGTAATATTTAAAACTATGTATACTATACTTCAGACCTGCTGCTGACCAGACCATTTTGTTTTATTTTCCTTGAATAAAGCAACATACAATGCTGTTTTTTTTTTTCAGTAATCTGATACTTCCATGCTGGTGAGAGATCTTTGACAGACTTATACAAATAGGAGTGTGGCAATCCATTATATTTTATTTAACTGTATTTGTTTTTTAATTGTTTCTTACCAGGTAAGTTGGCTAGTTGCAAGACTCTTTTTCACCCACTGCCAAAAACTAAATGCAGAACCATCTTTCTCCCCCTAACACCATACAACAATTAATTAGACAAGGAGGGAATGGGAAAAGACATATTGCATCAACATACTCTGTTTCAGGGAACATGGTGATGCCCTCTTTCCTCCCCTTGTGTCATTACTTGATCTATTAATCTATGAACGATTTGCTTGAGTAAATTTGTCTGGGCACTTGTAGATCTCTGAATAGTCTGACCAGTATCACATTAAGTCACTATACTTTGCCCTGTTTTAGGCTGATCATTTTCATAGGTTCATGGGTGTTCACTAGGCTAACAGCCACAAGGGCCTTTTTAAGCCTAGCTATGCATCCCAAATCTCTGACAAGTTCAGATACCCTTGATAAGTGTAAGCATGGGCTTGGGAGATGAACCATTTACAGGTTACCTATATCTATTGGAGACATAGGTTCCAAACCAGGGATGAATTTCCAGTTTCCCATCCAATTGTCCAAGTTGAACTTGAATTGGGTTAGGGAGGAACTCTGCTTCACATGGATGGGGAACCTGTTCCATAGATGAGGTAGTCTCTGGGATATATACCTCTCTCTCCATCAGGTCCTAGTTATATCTCAGGCAAGGTTCAAGTCTTTAGAATGGATAATTCAGGTGCTGTTTGTTTTGTGGATATGCAGGATGTCCATCAGAGTGGAGTCTGACAATGCCCTGTATGCCAGGCATAGATCTCCACTCAAAAGCCTGTAGGAGACAGGGATAGGATCTTGAGGTGGTCTGCATAGGACATTTTACTTACACCCTCTATTATTTTAGTGAGAAACCTCGGTGGATGTTCCAACTGTTGGATATGCCTGCTTGGGTGCATACCAAAGGGGGCACTGTACTCAATGATAGGTCTGATGAATGCCGAATACAGTGGAACAATGACTTAATTTGACTTAGGTGGCATACCTTTTTCTATGAGTTGTGCTACATAGAATGATTTCCTCACCACTGCAGACATGAGGTGGTCAAAGGCTAGATTACTATCTATGCGTGTCCCCGAGTCCCTGACTACTGGATCAACTCTAAGGGGTGTGTTGTCAATATGATAGCTACCGGGGATGGATGACTTCCCAAATGATACCATTATGCATTTCTTGGCATTTAGTTTTAGTCTATGGCTCTGATGCCAGTTGTTTGTCTGTGTCAGCCCCTCCTGGAGAACATTTGTGTCAGTGTGAGATTCAATGACAGCTCCTAATTTGCAATCATCTGCAAATTTAGTCAGCCAGAGACCACTGACATTAGCCTTGATGCCTGAGAAGTAAATGCCAAAAAGGAGCAGTCCAAAGACTGATCCCTGAGGGACTCCACTTGTGACTGGTCTCTTTGTAGAGGTGGACTCCCCAATTCTAACTTCCTGGGTTCTGCTTGTGAGCCAATTGGCTATCCACTGGGTGACATACGGATTTGTACCTAACCTCTTGAGTTTGTCAATGATGCCCGAGTGGGGTATTGTGTCAAATGGCTTGGGCAGGTCAAGGTAGGCAGTGTGAATGATTTTGCCCTCATTCATTGCTTTGGTGACCTTTTCAAAGAAGTCCATCAGGTTGAGTAGGCATGATGACAAAACCAAACTGAGTTGGGTCTAGTGTCTGGAGGTTTACTATATCTCTGTTGATCATCTCCATGATAATTCTTTCCATGGCTTTACATATAGGACTAGTGAGACTTATGGGTCTGTAGTTTCCAGGGTCTGTAGATGGCCCACCTTTGTGCAGAAGGATGACTGTTGCCTTTCTCCATTCATGAGGCACAAAGCCTGTTTGGACTGTAAAGTAAATAGTAATTCCAGTGGCCCTGATAGGTCATGCTTCATGCTATTTAGAAGGCATTCTGGGATATTTTCTGAGCCCATCGATGCACTGTTCTTGGTCTTAGAAAGAGCATTAAGGACCTGTTCCCTAGTGATAGTAGGGGGAGTTATATTTGATGATATTTCCTGAGGGAAAGTTGAGCGGGGTAAAGTTGGAGATGAATTTATCAACCAGGAGGTTTGCTATATCTTCTGGCTCAGTATAGGTGGCTCCATTTACAATGAGCTCTGCACACAATTGTGTATTGCCTTTGAGGTTGTGGACATAGCTAAAGAATGCTTTGTGGTTAGTCTTGGCCTTTGCCTTTGGTAGACTTTATTTGTCCTCTGAGTTGTTTATTTAGTTTGATGAGGGTGCTTTTATCCTGTTGGGTGCTGCAACTCCTAATTTTTGCCATGATTTTCTTCCTCCCATTATACAGCCTATTGATTTTTTTGATTCCAACAGGGTAGCTTGTTTTTTGAGTTAGTTCTATCCTTCTTCTGGAGGGGTACAGATGCCTCTTTGCAGCTATTAACATGCTTGTACATGATTTATGTGAACAGTTCTGCATAAGCAACAGTGTTCTCAGGGTTTATGAGGGCTTGAAATTTTGTCATATTCTCACTTAATAGCAGGAGGTTAGCCTTAGAATAGTTTCTGAATATTCCAGGTTTAGCTGGGACCCAGGTTTTGTTTTTACTTCAAAGGAGACCATTTTGTGGTCTGACTTTACCAGGGAAGGCATTATAGTGGGGGTGTGCAGCAGTCTCCCATATTAGTGAGGACCAGATCCAGTATGGCTGCAACCCCGGTTGGTGTACTGACTATCTGGTTCAAGGAGTTTGTATTTACAAAATCAAGGAATCTCTGTGCATGAGCATTTGGTGTCGTATAGCATTCCCAGTTAACAGTGGGGTAATTGAAGTCAACCATGAATATGGTATTGGGTTGGATGATTAGTGTTTTTAATAGGTTTAAACACATGGTATGTGTTTCTGAGGGTTATAGAGGGGGAGTTATAGCTTGCAAGGAAGTGGTACTGTATTTTACCTATTGTGATTTGTACATGGAGCAGCTCAAGTGCATTGTCCAGTTTGACCAGCCTTGACGTATATTTATTTTTACTGTAAATAGAGACACCTCCACCTTTAGTCCCTGCCTGTGAAGTAGCTGGCCTAAATGTGTGGCAGGCATCATAACCTTGGACTGCTTGTGTGCTCTCTGTGGCTTTAAACCATGTCTCAGTGATCGCACAGACATCAGCATTTTCTAGGGAGTGGAGTTTTTTGTTTAGACTCCTAGCATTGAGCAGCAATACCTTTAGCTTTTCTTGGTTTTGATTTGCTATGTTGGAAGTACTTTTAGTTTGGCATTGCCTAAAAAAGGCACTATGGGGGAAGACAATGATTTAGCTAATATTTGAAAGCTTAGAAGGGAGAGGTGCAGTCCATCTCTGGCAAAGCAGAGTCATCTGTTGACCATCTCCTTCCATGCTGACAAATACTGCACACCCTTAGAATGACACCAGAAACTAAGTCAATTATTAAAGTCAGTCATCTTTTGTTTGTACTGTGGCATCATCCTTGGAGAAGGCAAAATGCTGCTCAGTGCTAGGCTCATACCAACTTGAGACACATGTTATGAGAGCTCCATGATGTATCTCTTCATATAGTCTAGGGAGGTACATCTCAGGTCATTTACTCCCACATGGACTATGACTAAGTCATATTGGTAATTGTGGTCCAATGTTCTGAGAGCATGCGTAATGTGGTGGATCCTAGCCCCTGATAAGCAACTGACTGTAACTATCTCCTTGCTCAGCCTGGTGAGAGGGACATCATTGTGTGTCACAATGGAGTCTCCAATGACTAGAATGTTGGATTGTGTGGTGGCTTGCCTTATGGACTTAGAGGTAGAGGTGCCATAAGATGTAGCTCTATGTGTTGATGTGGGTGTTGTTTTGAAAGAGGACATTTGGGGTTGCTGAGGGTATTTTTTATGTGTACTTCATCTAGGAGGCCTTTGTGGCTTAGGAAGGTTACATGTAAATGCCTCAACATACATGTGTTGATATGTCTGCTTTGAATTGTGTGTGAGGGGTGCAGCATGTGTACTACTGACAACCTTATTGGCATTATGAATACTTTTATGTTAGAGCTTTGCCTCCAGTGACATTGTGTAAATACATCTCTCACATACCATATCAGTTTGAGAATTAACTGGTTGTCAGTAAACATGAGGCAGTTTCTACAGTGCCTCAAGATGCCCATATCCATTTTCAATTATACCGTCTATTTCTTTATTGCCCATCTGCTTATCTGTAACATCACTCTGCCTTTTACTCCTCACAGCAAGGTACTCTTCCTTCATTTCATTTTGTGAATAGTGAGTTGAAATATCTTGTCCTGTGTCTAATTTTAGTCATATTTCCTGAGTTTTTATTGAACATTCTGATCAACCTTTTGGTGTAGGTGTCTGCATTTTTTATTATTAAAGCTAATTGAAACATTCTTTCTCTCTTTAATTTACATTGACTAACATGTTTTCAGTCTGCATTGGTCTTCTTCACCCTTCTTTATTACCTCTCTAGTTAATTTCATATAGCCATCCCTCTTCCTTTCATCCTACAACTTTTCATAATTTGAGTGCTTTATCATTATTTCTGAGTACTGCCTTGCTCTCCCTGATGCTCTTCCTGACTCTCATTCACAGGATGTTTGTCTCCAGTACTTCTGAGTATTATCATAGTCCTTATCACATCTCCATTCTCATCTGTTTGTAGTGTACTTATTGAGGGTTGTATTTGTTCCTAGGGTCTCTATTTCTCTACCTAAGGATAACTGTACTTTAGAAAGGTCAGCCTCAGCCACTGGAAATCTCAGATCCATAATATGAACTTCTACCAATCTGGTAAGGACTAAATTTAGAAAAGAGTTTGTTATGGCTGGTGCCTTCTAGCACAGACAGAGCAAATTCATATTTACACAGACCTGTCAAGAAATTTTTCACTTCTTCAGGCATAGAAGATAACCATTTTGCAGTTGAGAGCCTGATATCTCCCTTATTTTGTTTTGTTGCTTCCAACTCCTGACATTGTCCACAACACACTACCTTCTCAAATGCTTTGTCTATATGGTGGGAGAGGGTGTCCAGCTATCAGCTTTCTTCACAGTCTACCTCCTTTGGCTGCCACTGTACTTTCCTTCTTTATGACTCCCATTTTGGACTATTCCCTTGGTCCTTCTTCTTCCTCATAGTTTCATAGGTGTTTACTAGGCTAACCACCACAAGAGCCTTTTTAAGCCTAGTCATGCATCGCAAATCTCGGACAAGTTCTGATACCCTTGATAAGTGTAAGCAGGGGTTTGGGAGATGAACCATTTACAGGTTACCTGTGTCCATTAGAGACATACATAGGTGCCAAACCAGGGATGGATTTCTGGTTTCCCATCCAATTGTCCAAGTTGCACTTTAATTGGGTTAGGGAGGAGCTCTGCTTTACATGCATGGGAAGTCTGTTCCATAGACACAGAAGTCCCTGGGATACATACCTATCTCTCCAGCAAGACCTAATTATATCACAGGCAAGGTTTAAGTCTTTAGAATGGATAATTATGGTGCTGTTTGTTTTGTGGATATGTAGGAGGTCCATCAGAGTGGGGTCTGTCAATGCCCTGTACGTCAGGCATAGATCTCCCCTCAAAATCCTGTAGGAAACAAAGTACAGGGAGGCAGTCTGCATAGGACATTTTACCTACGCCCTGTATTCTTTTAGTTAGGAACCTCTGTGAACATTCTAATTGTTGGATATGCCTGGTTAGGTACATACAAAAGGGGGCATTGTATTCAATGATAGGTCTGATGAATGCTGAATACAGTGGAACAATGAGTTCCTTGGACTTAGATGCCATACCTTTGTTTATAAGTTGTGCAATATAGAAAGATTCCCTCACCACTGTAGTCACATGACGGTCAAAGGCTAGATTACTAACCATCTTACAGGCCATCCCATGTCTAAAACTCTCACACCCTTCCACCTTTCACTTACTCTGAGTTTGAACAGAAGAATGCCTGAAACTAGTGTATCTCAGAAGTACTTTTGAGTTACATGGGCCTTTGCAAAGCTAGTATTGGCCATCTTGGACAGCCCTTAGATGGTCTGCAATACCCCTTCCCTTTTCCCAAAGAAATAAAGCACAGCATCACCTGCCAACCATGTTTTAACACCTTCCACTTCACTTCCACCTGCTTACCTTCCCAAATTTTCTTGCTTCTTACCCTTTACCACTCCCTCTAGTTTTGCTTTGCCTCCACCTTGTTCTTCTCTAGATACCTCCTTGTTTTTCTTCTTTCGCCTCCCTACATCACCTCAGTTTAAAGGCAGGATAGTGTCCATGCATGGCTCAAACCACTTTTTCAGCAATGTTGTCCCAAATATACTGAGGTAGAGCCTATCATCGGCATAAAGCTACTCCCTCGTTGACACATTTTCCCACTTAGCTCCACATTCATATTACTCCCCTAACTCACTGCTGCAACCATGCACTGAAATCTCTGATTCCTAGCTTTCTTCACATGCTGTCTGCAGGCATGGGTAGGACATCTGAGAAAATAATGTACACCAAAGCTTCTAACATCTTAGGGTTCCTCTGTTTATTTCCTGTCTTGTTCCTTTACTGTATTGCCCATGTTGCAAGCTCATGAGATCTAATACATGGCATAACATACAGCCTGGTCCTAATCTTTGCACTGTCTTTTCTATTTTATTCACTATCCTGTTCAGATGGCTAGGATCAGTCATAACTCTGTCTTCACTGTGGCTAAACTTATCTTATTCATCACCCAAGTTCCCTTGAAGATAGTCCTAAATGCCAGAACCTTGCCTACACTCCTCAACTCTTTGGTCATTCCTATCCACTGCTCTCCAGTGCTGAATCTGCTGTTCTTATTCCATCCTGCATCCCTTCCTGCCTTTTCCTGGCTAGGTACTGGTCACATTGTTTCCTTTCTGTCTTCTTGATGCATTCCCTTATTACCCACTATTGCTTACTTTTTGAACTCCCCCCCATTCTTTCTGTAAGAATCCTCTGCTCATACATTTGGTCGCTCCTGTGTCAGCACCTTATTTCTATTAGTCTCCACCTCTTCTCTGTACAGACTTTTTCCCTATCTTCTGCACTTTCTCCTGCCTTGTCATACTCTGTTTGTCCCCCTCCAGTTGGTACACCTTTTCCTGCTAGATCCTTACATCCTTGTTGACCTCTCCTGTCAGCTTATTACTTCATAGCCCTATTCTTTGTCATTCCCTCCTCATCTATTCTGCATACATCAGTCACCCTCCTGGATCCTACTGGTTTACCTCTATAACTGTATCCATCGCTGGCAATTTTGGTCCATGTATCAGGCCTACCTAACCTTGCTAACTGCTGACTTATTCTCACTGTCCTCACTGTTGCCACCTTGTATTCTCTTATTCTAAGTCATAGTCCCATGTTCCTGCTTTTCACATTTTGATACTTGTATCTCCCTATATGTTACAATGACTATACTTCCACATGAGTGGCTGAACAACACTAACAAACTATAGCTAGGACACTTCACTTACCTTTTAAATTGACCTGTCTTCCAATCTGTGCAACCAATAACCTGTGTTGTTAATCAGCTACCCAGAGACTGAAGAGTGCTGGTGAAGGTAAACCTATTAACTGCCTGGGGCATGGCTCTTAGCCAAGAACATCTCTATGCCTTTTCTGTCAGTAGCCCTATCTTACTTGCTCTTAAAGGGGGGTTATTTCTTGGTATTTTTAGCTGTCTGAGTACTGCTTGTTACTTATGATTGGAGCCTGTTATTTGACTTGTACTAATATGGGCTGTTTTAGTGGTACTAATTATTTTACATGACTCTGGCAAGCACTGCTGACAGCGAGTTAGCTAGACCTTTAAATCTGAACTCTAAGTTCCCACACTGGTTCTCCCCACAGTCATCCATGATACCACACTCCCAGTGATGGACCACGCCCATGACAATGGGTCTACTATACAATTTTCGAAATTTCAGAAAGCCAAAACCCATATGGCCGAGACCATATGTTCGACTCCTGAAATTTCGAACATGTAAAAAAAAAAATAAAACAAACATTAACTTACTTTTTAACTGCCCCCCTGTACCCCTTGTGGGGGACTATGCCCCACACACCTGACCATAACTTATATCTCAACTCCAAGATCGCACTACAGTGCAGAAATGGAAATCTTTCTATTCCGCACTGTATGGAGATGCTGATTCCACATGGTCAGCATTTCAAATGTCGATCATATGGTCTTGGCCATATGGTCATTGACATTATGAAATGTCGACCATATGTAGGGGACCCATGACAATACGCAGTGACTCAAAACAAAACCTGTAAACCTGTCATGGTATTGTGACCTGCTATGCTATAACTGTCCTATAGTTTCCCCTTAAGGATTTTAAGCACAGCTCCATTTAAATGGCTTTTTAGCTCTTTTGTAAGCTGCACTGTAACAAACCCACATAAAGCATCTACTTAATCACTCTCATGAAGGTGTACACCCAGCTAACAGAGATTTTGTCATGGTATTCCACTGAACAGCGAGGTAGCCAGTCTCAACAGTCCACGCACCACTACAGTCACACCCAATGCCACCATGCCACTGAATCTTACAGCACAAATGACTTGTGCAGAAGAATCATGTATCATCAAATCATTTTGTAACTTTTTACAATTCATCTGCAAGTTGCTTGATTAAAACTAGTACAAAAGGAGAAAAGAGAAGTATTACATACCTCTCTAATCAAATTATAGAGCAACTGTACTGCTGGCAGGTAGTAAAATATATTGCCTTCCACATACTCACACTTGATGTACAAAGGTTTGGACATAGAAATAAGACCTAATGGCACAGATTATCATTTGTTACTGAAAAAAAATACCTCAAAGAAACATTATAAAAGGGAAAAGAGTAAAGAAGTAAGATGAAAACACCCACTGACTTGTGCTACAATAAAAGATACACTTCAAGAAAAATATGTTTTAGGAAAAAGGTTATCTTGGAGTATTTTGCATTAATTGTACTGTAACATGACAATAAAAAAATGGCGTGTGTGAGAAAGTGTGGAAGATGATTTCATGCAGCATGAGAAAGTGTTATCAGTCAAGTGGTCCTGACATTTGAAGGAGCTAGTCCCACAGATAAAGCACTGGGAAAGCATCCAAAACACTGTCCTATCAATTATATGAAAAGGTGATGTACAGCCCTGAAATCAAGAGAACAATACCGTCTTAATTTGAAAAATTTTGTTTTAGAGAAAAACTCTATTACAGTTGCTTTTTTACATGTAGATTGACACCTCTCCATGACTTGCAGTTTTGATTTCTTTATTCGAACATACTTAAGAATATTTTCAAAATATTGACTAGCACAGTCAATACACTTTTGAATCAAGCAAAATTGCTGTTAAAGTAATACAAAACACCGGATTCCTATTAGAAGAAAGAAAGTTCACAACTTTGAACTTGTAACAGGAAGCCTCACTTATGCGAAAGTTCACTTTAATGAAAGTGAACTTCCGCAAAAGTACACGTCACCGAAAGTACTGCAGCACAGTGGAGGACATCAAAAAACAAGCTATGTCCTCCACTATGGTGCAATACTCATGGACCTTAGGGTTAGGGCACGGGTTAGGGTAAGGGGATAGTTAGTAAAGCTATCCCCTTACCCTAACCCATGCCCTAACCCTAAGGTTCATTACTATCGCACCATATTGAAGGACATTGCTATGTCCTTCACTGAGCTGCTGTCATCACAGATCTTAGGGTTAGGGCATGGGTCATGGTAAGGGGATAGCACTATGGGCTATCTCCTTACCATGACCCGAGCCCTAACCCTAAGGTCCATGAGTACTGCCCGGAAGTTCAGTACAATGCCCGTTCATTGTACTGAACTTCGATTATGTGCACATTCGCTGCAGTGTGCATTCCATACAATATTTTGAAGTAGTGAACCTTCGATCTAGTGTATGGAATCACAAAACACCATAGTAAGAATGGAGTTAATGCACATTCACACAACTGAATTAATGCAGAACAAGAAGTCCAAATTACTTTGCTGCTTTAGACTAGCTGCACCTTTGCTAGGATAAAATCTGTCCCTGGTATTCATGAACATACTATGGAGATGCACGGTATATTCATGAACATACCAGATGCAAATTATATTCATGAACATACCATGGAAATGCATGGAGAGACACAGTATGTTCAATAATATACCATGGAGATGCATATTATATTCATGAACATACCATGGAAATGCATGGAGATGCATAGTATGTTCATGAATATACCATGGAGATGCATATTATATTCATGAACATAGCATGGAAATGCATGGAGATGCATGGTATGTTCATGAATAAACCATGGAGATGCATAGCATATTCATGAACATACCATAGAGATGCAGAGTAGTTTCAGGAATGTACTATGGAGATACAGTGTATATTCACGAACAACCATGGAAGTGCATAGTATACTGATGAACATGCTATGGAAATGGATAATGACATCTTGTGCTCTGTTTTCAGCACACCACTGAATTGAATTGCTGTAGTCCCTGATGACATATAATTCAATTCCCTTTTTTATTAATGGTGCAGAAGGGTATACATTATAGTGGCATAGATCGATAAAAGCCCTGAGTATGGCCCAGGTGGTCCAAATTTGATTACTGGCTTGAGCAACTGTCAGAGTGGCAGGGAGGGATGGGCGTTACCATCCTGGGAGGGAGAGTAGTGAATATTTACCTAGAATCTCAGGCTTCAAGAGTTGAAACCTCTTTTGACATGTGGGAGAATTCTCTGGAAAGATAAGTAAGACATCCAAATGGAGAAGGAAAAATGTTTGCCATTCAGCTTGCTATAAGCTAAAGCTGGAACTAAAACTTTGCATACATGCGTGAAGCAGCAAATAACCAAAAGGGCAATGCAGAGACACTGAAATAGGAATGAAAATTTAAAATTGATCTCTTCGAAGGATCTTTCTTTTGTACCAGAAGTATTCTGGAATAGAAGCCTCTGCCCCTTGAATAAATGGCACTGGTTCTATGATTCCTAGGATGAGCAAAACAGAAGAATCTGAGGGAAAAAGATCTGCCTGGTTCAGAGGAAGAGGAAAAAATTCCCCTAAAAGAAGGTATTTATTTCCATTGACAACTGGATCCCTCCTGATCCACCTTTAACACCCATGAGTTTGTTACAATCTGCTGCCCAAGGAGAATGAACAGAGCCCATTGTTGGGACAGGTTTTAAGAAATTAAGGCAGGAGGGGGCAGACAGGAGGCATGATAGTATAGTTATACTGAAGATGAATACTGCCCCTTTATTGGAAAGGTTACTCTTTGTTATTGTTCAATTCCTATCTCTATTTGATTCTTAGCTGAGAAAGATGATTCAGCAGATTTGAAAGGGGAAGGCTGGAAAAATCTTAGAAACTCCCTAAACTAATTTCCCTCTTTCATTAAATTATTTGAGGGCCTGAGTAGCAAATGTGACACGAATATCCTTTTTATTTAAATCTGAATTCAAAATTCACACTTCTTTTCAATAGAGAACTTATGAATTCATACCCAAGTATACTTCCTCAAACAGCAGCAAAAGTAGAGATCTGAGACACAGTGTCTGCCACAATCACGCATACCCATACGACATGTTCAGATCCTTGAGACGTATCAAAAACCAAAAGGTTGAGATAGGTGCTTTCTTAAGGGGAACAGTGGTATCTAGATAACTCAAACTGTTTATACAAAAAAAAAAACAAAAACAAAATTCCCACATATGGAACAGATAGAAAGGAATTCTATATGTCAATTTGGAAAAAATCAAAAATTCCTCATAGGTTCACAGAAGGTTACTAGGTTAACAGGCCTAGATCACTTACAAGCCTAGCCATATTTATCTAGAATGTCCCCAATTATTGATAGTTAGGTGAGTGAAGTTCGCAGAGGTAAGGTTCTATGGTAGTGCATACTAACATCCTCTGTCCAGGAAACACATAGGTGCCATCCCAGGAGTGAATTTGTGGTTTCCCATCCATTTATCTAGGTTGAGTTTGAAGAGGGTCAGGGAGGGGCTCTGTTTCATGTGAGCTGGAAGTTTGTTCCAGAGAAGTGGCAGTCTCTGGGTGATGTATCTATCTCTTCAGCATGACCTGTTCATGTCAGAGGCAAGCTTAAGGTCCCTGGAGTGAGTAACCCTAGTGCAGTTTGATTTACAAATGTGTAGCATTTCCATCAGGGCTGGGTCAGAGACTGCCCTGTAACCCAGGCACAGATCATCCCTTAACAACGTGTAGGAGATAGAATACAGTGACAGGGCTTTCAGCTTTCTGTACAAGACTTATTTTGTGTACCCTGTAATTTCTGTGGTGTCTCCAATTGTTGCAGGTGTCTGGTGAGGTACACACAAAAGGGAGATCTGTACTCAATTACTGGTCTGATAAGGGCTGAGTATAATGGAATTATAACATCCTTAGATCTAGAGGAGATGCCTTTACTTATAAAATGTGCCACATAGAAGGATTTCCTTACCATTGTGGATAAGTCGTTGTCAAAGTTAAGATTGCTATCAACCTGAGTACCCAGATCACATATCACTGGGTCTACACTTAGAGAGTTACTGTCTATAATGTAATTAGCAGGGATGTTAGCTTTCTCAAAGGGAATAATAGTGCATTTTTTTTGCATTTAGCTTTAATCCATGGCTTTGGCATGAATCATTTGTTTGAGTTAACCCTGTTTGCAGTATATTAACATCATTGGGGAACTCAATGATTGTTCCCAATTTGCAATTGTCAGCAAACTTGGTCCACCACAGGCCATCCAAGTTTGCCTGGACTTCTGAAAAATAAATTTCGAACAATAAGGGGCCCAGCACAGAACCCTGTGGTATGCCAATAGTGAGTGGTCTTTTGCCAGAGGTGAATTCAATGACTTTTACAGTGTGTGTCTTGACAGTGAGAGATTTGGCTACCCATCTGGTAATGTAGGGGTCATTTCCCAATTGGGAGAGTTTCTCTATAATACCCGAGTGGGGGATTGTGTCAAATGCCTTGGCTAAGTCAAGATAGGGGGTATGCAATGTCTTTCCCTCATCCAGAGCCTTGGTGATTTTCTCGAAGAAGTCAACCATGTTTACCAGGCATGCTCTACCTTTAATGAATCCGAATGGGGTTGGGTCCAAAGTCAGGAGATTACCTATGTTCTTGTAAATAAGGTCCTTAATGATTCTTTCCATGGCGTTGCAGATGAGGCTAGTCAAGCTTATGGGCCTGTAATTCCCAGGGTCAGTTGATGGTCCCCCTTTGTGCAGAGGGATTACTGTTGCTGTCCTCCATTCTGCCAGAATGTAGCCAGTTCACAGGCTGTGGTTAAATAGCGATCTAAGTGGGTCTGCTAGGTCATGTTTTAAGTTGTTTAACAGGCAACCTGGGATGTTGTCTGGTCCCACTAATGCTATATTTTTGGCCTTGGTGAGAGAGCTGATATGGTCTGGTCTCTTGTGATAATAGGCTGAGGAATGGTGGCAGGTATACTTTGGGATGAGTGTAGGGGATGGGGAGGGTGAAGTTTGCTACAAATCTGTCAGTTAGCAGGTTGGCTATTACCTCTGGACAAGTATGGGTGGTAACATCCACAACCAGTTCAAAGCATAGCTGGGTACTCCCTTTTGGATTTCGGACATAGTTAAAGAATGCCTTGTGATTATCCTTGGCTAAGGAGGCTATTTTTGCTTCATAATTAGCCTTGGAGGACTTGACAAGATCTCTTATTTGTTTAAGCTAGAGAGGGACTTCTTCCACTGCTGAGCCAGTTCCCTCTGGTTCTCGGACATTAGTTTCTTTCTCTTGTTGTACAGTTTGTTTATACTAGGAGTCCACCATGGTGGCTCGTTTCTGAGGCAAGACCTGGTTTTAATCCGGTCAGGTAGAGATGATTCTATACAACGTCTTAAGTGGTTTATACAGGGCCATTGGTGTACATCATGATATCTGTGTTTGAGGGGTCTTTGAAATTTATTATACCATCCCTTAGTAGGAAGCAATTTGTCTTTGAAAAATTTGCAAGTGTTTTTGATCTTGATGCAGTGTCTGGTTTTATAATTACATCGAATGAGACTGATTTCTGGTCCGATCTTACCAGGGAGGACATCACAAGCGGGGGAGGGGTGTGTGCAATGTTCTCCCATGTTAGTGAATACTATGTCCAGGACATGTGAGCCTCTTGCTGGTATGCTGACTAGCTGTTCCAGAGCATTTGCATTAACAAAGTCCAAGAACCTCTGAGCCAGCATGTTTGTGGTCATGTATGTTTCCTAGTCAATGGTAGGATATTTAAAATCACCCATGAGTAAGGTGTTGGGATGTATGGCAAGTGACTCCAGTAAGTCCAGGTATGCTGTATCTTTTCCTGTTTCATGGTGGGGGACCTATAGTTAGCTAGTGATGTGGTAGGGGGCTTTGCATTTAGTTAATTGGACATGGAGTAGCTTAAGAAAGTCATACTGTTTGGCCAGTCTTGAGATGTATTTATACTTAATGAAAATGGATACACCTCCTCCTTTGGTTCTTTCCTGTTCAGTTTGTGGTCTGAATGTATGGAATGCATTGTATCCCTGCATGGCTGGGGTGCTTTCCGCACGTTTGAACCATGTCTTTGTGACTGACAGATGTCAGTATCTTCCAAAGTGAGAAGTGCTTCCAGGGAGTGCAGTTTGTTGTTTAGACTCCTAGCATTAAGCAGGAGTACCTTGACATTATCTAGAGAGGATTTTGTTATGTTGGGAGGTTGGTTATTGTGACACTGCCTATAAAAGGCACAATAGAGGTGGCTAATGCCTTTGCCAGTATCTGAAAGCCTATAGGAGACAGGTGCAGACCATCTCTGGCAAAGCAGGGTGGTTTGTTGATGTCTTCCCAGGCTGACAGATATTGGAGCCCCTTGGACTGACAACAGGAGCTAGGTCAATTGTTAAAGTCAATTAATTGGTTTGTATTGTGGTATCATCCTTGGGCAAGGTAGAATGCTGCTTAAGGCAAGGCTTATACCTGCCTGTGACATAATCTGAGAGCTCAGTCATGTCTCTCTTCATATAGTCCAGTAAGTTATGTCTCAAGTCATTCACCCCTACATGGACTATGATGGAATCATACTGGTACTTGTGGTTGAGTGACATGACAGATCCAGGCACCTGACAGGAAGCTAACCATAACCCGCTCCTTATCCAGCCTGGTGAAGGGAGCATCCATGTGTCTCACAATGGAATCACCCCTGACCAATGTATTAGGTTTTGTGGTGTTATGCCTAATGGGCCTACTTGCTGAGACACTGGTGTGTGTGTGTGTTATGTGTTGTGGGTGTTTTTTGCATCATTATGTGCATAAGTGTTTTTTGTTTGGGAGGTCTCTGATCTTTTTGTAAGTTACTAGTGAGCACCTCCACATATGTGAGTTTATTTGTCATGTCCTTATTTAGTGTGGGGTGTGTGTGTGTGTGTGTGTGTGTGTGTGTGTGTGTGTGTGTGTGTGTGTGTGTGTGTCTGTGTGTGTGTGTGTGTGTTAACCTGTTTGGCATTCGATGTGTCCTTATGCGAGTGTCCTGCCTCCAATTTCATAGTGTAACCATATCTCTCACATAAAGCGTTTGTTTCAGGAGCGCTTGTTAGTACACATTAGACAACTGCTACATTGTCTCAGAATGCCCATGTCTCTCAGGCTGACCAGAGAGATGATGGGAAACTGTCCATCCATAATTTCAGGCTCTTGCAGTATGTTTTATTTATGTAATGTAATAAAAACAACAAGACTCCAAACTTCCAAAACGAACACAGGCAAGGAGGCTAGATCCAAATACAAGATATTTATTCACAAGTAATATAAGCGCTTTCGGTTGACAAAATGCATAACCTTCATCAGACAAAACAATTGAACCCAATTCAAAATTTAAATATAAAACCATAATGATGTCATCACATTTTAGATCCAAAATTAAAGAAACACTTAAAAATATATATACATAAATAAGTAATATGCATTTAAAATTTTTATACATTTAAAAATGTAATAATCTTTTTTTAATATAATTTTAACATCTATCCAAAGATTTAAATTTCAACCAACATTTTAAAGAACACATTTCATTAAATCCAGGAAAAGCATAAGCATTTGTTAACAATTGCCACCACAACTGTCTAAGCTCAAGCCTTAGGGACCATGACCCACCCCTAGGGTCAATCCTAACCTGTTCAATAATCAAAAATAAAAAGAAATTATCATTATTTTCATTAATATGCCTAGCTAGGGCATTATTATGGTCCCTCTTAGAGATACAGTACTGATGTTCATAAATCCTCTGTTTCATGTGGCATTCGGTCTTACCAATATAAAATTGGGGACAACGTTGGCATTCTGCAAGATATACAACCCCAGTACTATTACAGTTAAATCTATTCTTAACAAAATATGTAGCAGACCTAACAGAAAACTTATTAAATGTCTTAACGTGCTTACATTGGGAACAATTCCCACATTTAAACATCCCACTTGATCTAGAACAAATAGCATGTGTTCTCAATACCATATTCTTAATATTGGCACCCCGTTTGTAAACTATTTTGGAATCTCGGATAACTTATACCTCAGACTATCATCATCCATTAGAAAAGTCCAGTTTTTACATATTACTGAACATATTCCAGGGACATCCAAAGAAAAGGTAGTAATAAAAGATAAAGGGATGTTACTAACACTATTCGTGCCTAGGCCGTGTTCAACCTGCATTTGATTATCTACATTAGCATCCAAAGCACCACTATTACTACAAAGTATAGGTTTAGAGCATCCTGAATTCTGTTTAGAAATAACCTCATCTCTCAATCCCTCAATCAAACTATAAGGGTACCCACGTACCACAAACATCCTCATAAGGGTATCACATTCTACCTGGAAATCATAATCCAAAGTAGTCATGTGAGCAGCCCTCACTAACTGCCCCTTAACAACAGATCTCTTCTGAAAGGATGGATGTCAACTTTCATAATGTAGGAAGCAGTTAGAGTAGGTGGATTTTTGATAAATCTTAGCTGTATAACAATTATTACTAATGTCTTTACTTAACAAAATGTCCAAAGAATTAATAAAATCAGTTTTAAATTCAAAAGTAAACTTTAAAAAGGTGGTTAGTTTAGTTATCTCATCAACAAAACAAGCGGCTTCATCTCGATTACATTGAAAAAGTATAAAAATATCATCTAGATAACGAGTATACCAGACCACATGCTTCTTGTTTAAAAAGTATAGTGGTCTCCCTGTATGACATTACACAATTAGCAAAGCTCCCTCCACATGGGGAGCCCATAGCAATGCCAGATTATTGGAGATAAAGGTGTCCACCAAACATAATGAAATTAGTTGTTAAGATGATATCCAATAGGTATTTGATTAAGTCAATTTCATCACCCCTAACACCATTCAAATACAAAAAAATGCAGTTTGTCAACCGAAAGCGCTTACATTACTTGTGAATAAATATTTTGTATTTGGATCTAGCTTCCTTGCTGAGACAACAAGATAAACCTATACTTTGTGTAGGCTAAGTTTGATCAATAAGGCAATGCTGCTCAGTGCGCAGCTGGAGTTGATCCTAGAGCAGCAGAAAAGCTTGGAAGGGTTTCATTGTCAGCTGCTTAGGGAAAAACTGAGCCTCTAGGATTTTGTATTCTTTACAGGGCACTGCTTGCTGCACAAAGAGCAGAGCAGCACAAAAGCAAGGCTTAAATATGAGCAAAGACAAACAAGTTTTACACTAACTACCAATCAGGAAAGCACACAATAAACTGTTCAACAACAATCCACAACTCAGACAGGTTAGATCAGCACACTTCTGCCACAAGGGTAGAGAAAAACACCTTCTTGATGTAGAATAGCTGATTTGGATCCCAAGTGTAACAATACTATACAAACGACAAACAACTAGCCCTGCAACTGATGCAATGTAATACAATGCAATTAATTATTTAAAGCAGTAGTAGACAGTATAGTTGTTTAACTATAAAGAGCAAAAACAGCAAATAGCTTAAGAAACTGCTAAATTACAGTCAGAGTATATAAAAAAGTACAAAAAATATACTCATTTTTGTCTTTTCAGTAGTGGATTGCTCCAGGTGAAAGCAGATTCTCAGCAATCAGTAGCAAAGTCGCCAAAACAACAAGCATCTCTGAGTATCTGTGCCAAAGCCCATGCAAATGGGAGGCATAACATCTAACAGTACAAATCACATGAAAATAACATCCCCTCCACATATAATGACACCGAACACAATTTTTACTACGTTTCTGCGGGGGGTGGGGCTTGGTACAGTGGGGTTAGGAAATTCACTTTTTCCCACTGTAGTGCAATCTTGAAGTTGGCATATTTAATTTATGGGGGAGTGAGGGCAGAACCCCCCACATGGGGGGGGGTGCAGGGGGGCTTGACCCCCTGAAGAAATGTAGTAAAAAGTGTGTTTGGTAGTTTGGTGTCATTATATGTGAAAGGAATGTTATTTTCTTGTGATTTGTAGTGTTAGATGTTATGAAATACGATGTTATGGATTTTAGATGTTCTGGTCTCAATGTTATGAAATTAGATGTTATGGGTTTTAGAAGTTTCAAAGTAGATCCTATTAATCTGCTAATCAAAATTAATATCAACTATGATTATCTTTTCATTAGAAATTGTATGTGAGATCCACTTTAGGATGTTTTCTAGGGTTGTAGCATTATTACCAAGGGGAATATGGAGTACTACAATATATAATTATTCATGGTTATTTTGTTTAAGATGGGAGATGAGCATTATGGAACTTGGAAATGGATTTACTGAAGGGTAGGATTTCAAGATACTCCACTGCCTTTTCTTTAAGTTCTATCAGCCTTGATGATATTATAATCAGGGATGGTATTTCAGAGTCAAGTATATGGGGTTTTAATCACGTTTTATTTATATCAAGAATAAATGGTCAGTTATGGGAGATCCAAGCATGGAATTCTGAAATGTTATTATAAATGCTACAAGTATTTAAAGAAATTAATTTAAGCTGTTTGAGTGAGTTGGAGATTGGTGGGCTGGGTTTTGATGGTTTTGGTGATGGTGGTGTAGTCCTTGTTTTGGAAAGAGATGAGTTGGCTGAGTATGAGGAGGGGGGTTTTGGCTGGGGATGAGTTGTGGAGGCTACTGGGGAGTCAGGATAGGAGGAAGGGTCAGGGTTGGGATGAATATCCCCAGAGTGTGGTAAGAGAGAAAAATGTATATGTTTGGTAAGTTTGTTTTGGTTTAACTGTAGCAGTTAGTTTTATTCTGGTGTGGTAAGTGTGCGGGTTTAGTAATTTTACTTTGAAGTAAAGATTGTGTGAGTCTTTGTATATAACCAAACATATACCTCTTAATAATCATAAGCCAGAAACTAGTTCAAAGAATTCAAATTAGTTGAAACACCTTCTTTAAAAAAAAAATCTGATCAGAGGTTTTTTAAAAGAAGGTGTTTCAACTAACTTGAATTATTTGAAGTGAATACTGGTTTGTGGTCATTAAAAGGTATAAGTTTGGTTATTGGTACTTTTATAACTAGACTTCTCCAGCATTAACAGGTTATTGGAGTATTAGTATATACTGGAAGTGATTAGTGGTGAAGTAAAGCAATTTGAATAGCTAGAGGTGTTGCACATAGTGGGAGAAATATATGTAAGACCGAGTGATGTATGGTAAGTTGTAAGGTGATAAAACAGGCAGAGTAAGGATGCAGTAATATTTAAGAGAGGTATGGTATGTAGCATTGTAGGGAGATATGTCAGAGAAGGAAGAGCTACACCACAGGGGCATGAATATAGGAGGGGTAGGATTAGATAGTTGAGTGAGGAGACTGGTGTAAGTTGTGGTCACTGCGGTTAGTAAATATATGACAGCAAGGAAAGTTAAAGTGCTCAAATGCCATCTGATGGTTCAGGAATTGTGTGTGCATTCTTGTGCCCAGGGTATGTCTATATTTATGTGTATGCCTTTAAAACGGGCGGGAAGTAGGTGTATGAATGATGAAAGACTAAGATGGAGGTAAGATAGCAACATACCTTTCAACTTCTTAGTGCAATAATCCTAGTGAATTACAACAGTTAAAATTATTTAATGATGGAGATCCTCAATGATTTGCTAGAAAACTCCACTTTTTCTAATGAACTATTGGAGACAATCATGTGCATATCAACCAACTATCAGGAAAGTTGAGTTTTTTAGGGTAGGAGTATTTTTTGTGGGAAACGTGCCCTTTTATAACAAGGGAAAATTGAGGTAGGAAGTCAAGGGAGGGAAGAGGTGAGTAAGAGGGGGAAGTTGGCTAGCGGGCAAAGGTACACATAACTGACAGAATGTGGAGTAACACAATCAAGGAGGGGGAACAAGAGATATCAGACAAATTCAGTTAAGACAATGATGAGGAGAAGATTGTACTTCATATACGGCTGGGCACAGACATGGGATGGAACCACTGTGTCACTAGTCTAGTCAGGATGTAATAGACAAGTCTTTGGGTTCTGTACAAGCAGCTTTATTATGTACAAACACATCAGGATTGAGGCTTAATAACTTTAACTTAGGTAAGCCAATATACAAATTAGCTATTACATTTATACATGCTCACTCTCTGGCTGCACTCTCAAAATGGCACTGAAGCTAGCACGTGCTTGCTATTTATATACACGTTCAGTCCTTGAAATGTTTCTTAAAGATACAGCACACATCCTCCCTCTTTGAGAAGTAGGTCATGCAATATTGACAATATCAGTTGACATGCAATAAATACAAATAATTCTTTGTCCTACAACCCCCAAAACATGCAACATAAAATTTAGAATGAGGTGTAGCAACTGGGACCATCTCTGCTGAATGTTCAACCTTAACAACATTAGGAGCATAATTAGAAATGAAAGTAGGAGTTAAGACCCATTCTGCAACAGGAGCATTGTCTGGATTGCTCTGAGATCTAGAGTCTGTATCACAGGAAAAATGTTGATTCTGGTACAGGAAGAGGATGTCTGCGAATTCTCCTGTACTCCACACCCTCTGATCCTACGAAGTAGGATCTCAGCTCAGTACATATGCCTGTTACTTGACCAATCCGGTTGAAACCTATCATAGTTTGTATCCTCACTCTCTCCTTTCAACAGATGAATACATCTGCTTGACTTATCATAGCTAGACTTCAGGCTAGAATGTTTCTTGAATAATTGGCCTCTAATGGTTTTGTTGTTCTTAGCTTTAGGCATCAACAAACTGGACCTAATAGGCAGTATTGTTCTGGTTTGCCTGGATAGAAGTCTCTGAGCAGGCGAGCCAAGTATATCATCACGGGGTATGTTTCTGAGCTTGAGTAAATTCAAAAAGATGTCAGTATTGTCACACTTTGACCTTTCAAATAATTGCTTTGCACTCTGTACTACACGTTCTGCTAGTCCAGTTGACCATGGATATTCTGGACTACTAGTAACATGTATGAAGTCCCATTCCTTTTTAAATTTCTGAAACAACTGACTAGTAAATTGGTTACCATTGTCAGAAATAACTTTATGTGGACTACCCATGGACTGAGAAATGTTTCAACTTGGTAATAACAGTAGTGGATGTAAGGTTAGGTAGTAAATTGATCTCAAACCAGTTCGAATAAGAGTCTACCAATACTAAGTAATGCTGATTGTTCCACTCTCATATATCAGTGGCTACTGTTGATGAAGGGAGTTCAAGAACTTGATTTAGCTCAAGTGGTTCTCTTTGCAAATACAGTTTAGTACTATTGCATACTGAACAAGAACAACTCACTTTATCAATGTCTTTCATTAGAGAAGGCCAAAATACTACTTCTCTTGCCCTTCTTTTGGTAGATTTGGAACCTGGGTGACTACGATACAAAATCTGGATATATTCATGTTGTAAGGAAGCAGGAACAACAATTTTAGGACCTTTGAAAATAATGCCATCTTCCATCAACATCTCATCTCTGTAAGGAAAATAAGTTTGCACTTCAGGTGGCACACTAGATTTCTTTGATGGCCATCCAACATTAATGTAGTTGTTGAGCTTTTGCAAAATTGGATCAGTCTTTGTATGATCTCTCAGCTCATCAACTCTGGTGGTAGAAAAATTACACACTTCCATTACGTCAAAGTCACAATTCTCTGCGTCAAGCTGTTCTGTTGTATTTCTGGGTGATTTGGATAAGGTATCAGCCAGATAAAGATGTTTGCCTTTGTATAGACCATTTTGAAGTTGTACTTTTTCAATCTGAGTATCATGCTTTGTAATCTTTTGGAGCTGAATGCATAGGCTTCTTTAGAATAGTAACTAGAGGTTGTTGATCAGTTTCAGTTTCAATCTGACTAGCTCGACCATAGATATACTCATGAAACTTTGAACATGCAAAGACTATTGCCAAAAGTTCTCTCTTAATTTGAGCAAAAAAATGTAAGCTAGATTTTTAGATGACATTTTTTTTAGCGGGGGAAATAAATGAAGTAGTAGTAGTGGATTTAGTAGGCGATTTGACTTCTACCACCTCCTTTTTAAAGTTTACTTATTCTTACAATATGGAATGTTATTTGTTACCTGGATGTGCTGATAGCCAAAGACAATATTAAAAAAAAGCCTTACACCTAGCATTTTTAGAAAACCTTACTACTCAAATGCACTCTTGCATTACACAAGTTGCCATCCCTGGCATGTTAAGAAGGGGGTGGTAAAGGAACAGTTTATTCATCTGGCTAAAATGATTTCTGATGACAATATGTTTGTTCAAGAAAGTAATAGACTTTTGGATATGTTCCAGGCAATAGTTTATCCGTTGCACTTGATTTGTAGTATTTAAAGTGAAGTTAGTATTAAAAGGTTAGAGGGTGTCATTACACCCCTACTTAGAGGTTTTATTACCCAGACTATTGGGGATACCAATGATAGGCATAATCATGTTAGTAATACTAAAAGCTATGTGAAGGTGTTTACTACAACCTACACTGTGGACAGTGATACTATTGGTAACATAATTTGCAAAAACTGTAAAGTATTTTCCTGTTATGGTAAGGGTTATGAGAAGCTTGGTGATAAACCATGTATAGGACTGGGAAGAACCTAAATAAACTGTTAGAAGGTGGAGAGGTATTGGCCCAAAATTCTGCTAAGAAATGGGGAACCTACAGTTGTGGTTTCTGAAATCAATGTAAAAATATATATATTAGTGTAATATGTTAACAGTAGGGACCCAAAAGTTGATCACTTCAATTTCACTGTACTTGTAATTCATTAGGGTTGGTGTACATGCCAAAGTGTGTTCAATGTTTATGTTTTTATGTAGAAAAGACTAAACAAAAGTTTAAGGAGCGTATTTATGAGCACAACTTAGATATAAAAAATAAGAATGTTAAAAATTCCTTATACAAGCACATTGAAACACATCCAGACCACTCTTTCTTATTCTTTGGCCTGGATTGTGTACCTTAAAATGCGAGGGGAGGGCTGTGGGAAGATCTTTTTGAATACAGAGAGATGATGTGGCAATTAAGGTTAAATGCTAGTGTGTTCCCTGGCCTTAACGAATGTATATCTATTAGTAGTGTCTTCTTCTTCTTTCGGCTTTTCCTGGTTAGGGGTCGCCACAGCTGAACTCTGGTCTGCTAGTGATTGGCAGTAGATTTTTATAATGCCGAGGTGCCAGCCCGACGCCCAACCTTCAACGAAGGCACGCTCATTCACGCATGTCTTTCGAATGCCACTCGATCACGGGGAGGACATGTAGACTCCACAGAGAAGGCGCTAGAATTCATTTTAGTAATACAGTTTAAAGTAAACATCTTAATAAAGGCAATCAGGGCTGATTTTATACTGTAAGTGCTTCTTTATATAACACTGATCAAAGGTTGGCACCAGACAGTTTTTTGTTACGGACATTATGCTTCACAGCAATACAAAGGCAGCTGGAATTTATTAATTATGGTGAACTGAAAGTTGTATATTATAATATTAATTACTGGGAATATAAAAAGAAAATGAACAGGTAAAAAAAAAAAAACATGGGCAATGACATCTGGAAGTTCACAGCAGGGTTGTGAAAGTTCTCACATACAGAAAAAGATTATAATACATTAGTGTACTGCCAGTAGTGTATTGCGTTTAAATTCCTACAAAGTGTAAACACTGTGCTTTTTTGGTTAAACTACGTCTTTTGGTTTGATAACACAGGGTTAAAGATTTGTCTCTGTGATTAATTGATGTAGTGGTCATGTGATGCAGTTTTAGTATTTAAATATGCTAGTGCTTGCTGAATACTTTAGATTCTGATGTAGTCTTGGTTATAAATCGACAAAAGCGCTTAATCTTGTTGTTCAATAAATTTTAAAACTTTTTTTGCTGGCTCACTGGTGTCTTCACTTTTATTGGTCCATTGATTTTTTGTTATCATTGGTCTTGGTTCTCTCTCAATCTGAGCATACTGCATTTCAGTTTGGGTAAGGGTTCTAGATGCATAGGCTACTGGTCTGCCTTCTTGAATAACTGTGCAAGACCAAATTTTGAAGCATCACAGGAAAGAGTTACTGGTTTACTGACATCATAGTATCTTAATGTAGGTGGGGTGGCAATTTTCTGCTTAAGGTCTTCAAATGCTTTCTGGTGCTATTCCAGCCAAGACCATGTAACATTTTTGCACATCAGCTGTCTCAAAGGTGCTGTCAACTCACTGAAGTTTGGTATAAATTTGCCTAAATAGTTAACCATACCTAGAAACATTGTGGAGCTTGAACATTATCTGGTATTGACATCTCAAGTATAGCTGCTTGCTTAGACGGATCTGGTCTCAAACCAGTATTGGTAAATAAATGACTTACATATGTAACTTCTGGTAGTCTGAATTTACACTTTAGAGGATTGAGCTTTAAGTTCACTTCATGTGCTCTGTCTAGAACTCTCTTAAGGTTTGTGTCATGCTCTGCTTCACCACTGCCTCCAACCAATAAATCATCTACTATTATGGCACAAGGATAACCTGAAACAATTTGCTTGATTGCATGCTGACAGACTTCACTTCCAGCATTTATTCCAAACATCATTCTTAGGAATCTACATCTGCCAAATGGAGTACTGAAAGTAGTCAGTAATGAGGATTTGTGATCAAGCATCACTTGCCAAAATTAACTTTTTGCAGCCACGACAGAAAAAACAGTGGCATTCAGTATTAGGGCTGCAACTTCTTTGACTTTACGCACTGGATGATGCAGTCCCTTTAATGCTTTGTTCAAATCTCTTGGGTCAATACATATTCTGATTTCGTCAGTTGGTTCTGTAACTGGACAATTTACACCTTGCTGTACTATTTTATCCAACTGAGCTTTGACTTTATGCTGCATAGCTATCAGAACTTTTCTTGCTGGTCTGTCTTCTGGACTGACCTCTGGGTCTAACTTCACAAATACACAACTAGAGGTTTGCCCAACTTCTCATCGAAAACATCAGCATACTCTGAGAAAATGGCTTCAGAAAACATGGAATAGGATATGTGCTTATATGATGAACTTTTTTGGTAAAAGAAAGTAGGTTCATCCTCAGACTGTCTCTGAGACCCAATAATGACTGCACAGGTCTTCGAACTACATAGAATAACAAGCTGTAACAGTTTCTAGCCAAAAAACATGAAAGCACTACTGAGCCTTTGGTTTGAATTTCATCTCCTCCATAAGCAACACGTTTTGCACTATTAGCCACATTGAGTTGTTCACCAGCTCTCACTTTAGCAAATGTGTATGTTGACATAACATTACACTTTGAACCAGTATCTACTCTGAGCTCAGTGGGTTTACCATTTATCTGGACAGTACAATACACTTTGTTCTTTGCTAACAAATTTACTGCATCAACCTTTTCACCAATTACATAAGAAAGTAGAACTGTAGCTCTCTGTATGATCATCTTGCTTTTTTGAGTGACCCTTCCTTATAACCATGTGAGGTTTACTTGATTTGCAAAACGTTTGAAAACGGTTCCATTTTTTTTTACACTCGCGGCATTGCTGACCAAATGTTAAGCATTTCTCTCTCTTAGACTCATGATTGGCACCACAACTATGACATTTAACAATAAAGCTGGATTTGGGTTTTGCTGATTCATGCTTAAACTGCACTGAGCATGCTCCTTTCTTAGAACTTGCTTGAAAACTATATGGCTTCCTAGGAGAACCCACAGGGGCTGTGGCTACCAGGTGCTTAGGCCTGCTTCTGTTTGCCACATGTTGCATGCTGTCTACATTCACTCTACAGCATGCCAAAACCATGCTCTTACCACTTACAATCATACTTGTGTGCCTTTCTGTAACTTCATGGATTTGACAAATCTCAATAGCTTTGCTCAATGTTAAATCACTGTCATGAAGCAAAATCTTTCTCACAGCAGCACTATTAAAACCACATACAAGCCTGTCCTTTATCAACTTATCTTTTAAATCAACCAAACCAACACATTTCAGCTTTGTTTCTCAGGTTAGTAATATAAGCTACAAAAGTTTCCCCGGTTTCTGATCTCTTGTGTAAAACAAATGCCTCTCTAATGTAATATTTGTTGGGGGGGGGTTTACACATTTCTCTGAAGTTGTGCTTCAAACACTTGGGGGTCTTCCCTTGATTCAGCCTGTACAAAAATGTGGTGTTTTTAGACCTTCTCCCTCATATGCTGCTGGTGCATACATAAATGAACACTTTCTTTCAATAGCCTCTGAACCAGCATGGTTTAGTAAAGTGAATGCCCTGGTGCATGTATCTTTGTCAGAATAAGCTGCTTGTATAAAAATATCGTACTCTTGCTCAAACATTCTCCAAGTCTCTGCAATATTCTGATAAAATACAATTGGTGAGGGCATTTGAAATCTGTTTGCCATATTAACACATACCAGTGAAGGGTTTTGCAAATAGGCATGAGCACACACACACACACACACACACACACACACACACACACAGATATATATATATGCCAGAAATGTATGCCAGTATTCGTAACTATGCCCAATAGTACAACAAGCCTCTGAATAACTGAACTTTGCAAAATAAGTCTCTCGGGCACTGTAATACACAAAGTTACTGTACTGCAAGAAATCACTTCTCATCAGTGTAAAAAAAATTAAAAATAACTGCATTGTGCAATTGAACTGGGCAGAAGAAGCTCAGAGTAAGAAACATTTTGAAGTAACTGCACTTTGTGAATAAACAGTACACGACACACTGAAACTTCCCCAAAATGGCAGTACTTTGCTAGATAATTCTTTACAGTGCAAGAAACACTCTGTAATGGTGACACTTTGCGAATTGACACACCCAGCACAAGAAACTTTTTGAAATGGCTGTACTTCGCACACAAATAAACTCTTCAGAATACATGCACAATAATAAGCACACGCTGTAAACACTTTCACACACTTTGAGATACTTCGAATAACTCTAGTTATGCCCTGAATATAATACGAAGCAGTAGTATACCAGAACACAGTCCTTTGCCAAAAACATGCAGCCACCTTGATTTATTTAGACGTAATGTGCTCTTTTTGCCCTTATTATATTGCTTTTGCTAGTTTAATCTTTTTTCCATGCCCATTGTACTTTTCTTGTGCTTGTTTTACTCTAAACATGCCTGGTTTGCTTTAAACATGCTTGTTTTGCAATTCTGAGGTAATTCCAAACCCCTTATATGTTTTTCTGATGCTTGTTTTATCATATATCTTAATTTTAAACATTTTGTTTAATTAATAAACCTTTTGTGCCTTCTGCTTTTTAATAATGCTGTTTTTGCCCTTGTAATGCTCAGTTTTATCTTTTTTTTATAAAATAAACAGTTTGTGCAAGTTTTTATTACCTTTGGTTCTCTTCTGGCTCTTTTCCATGCTTGTTTCTCTTAGTTTACCTTCACTGTTAACTATGCACCTTGTATCTCTGGAAAACAGTCTCTGGAATCTCGGTTCTGACACCATGTCGCTCGTCAAGTCAGGATGTAATAGACGAGTCTTTGTGGGTTCTGTTCAATTCAAACAGCTTTATTATGAACAAACACATAAAGATTGAGAATTAATAACTTTAAGTTAGGTAAACTTATATATAAACTAGCTATTACATTCATACATGCTCACTCTCAGGCTGCACTCTCAAAATGGCACTGAAGCTAGCACATGCTTGCTATTTATATGCATATTCAGTCCTTGAAATGCTCCTTGAAAATACAGATCAGGTTGGGGATAGAAGTGGGTGTTTAAAAATACAGTCTCTGCCAGCTTAGCCCTAGAGGGAGATTATTTATCACCCTAGGAACCATCACCACTAGGTTCTGCTTCTAGACATGGAGTCAGTTCTGGGTAGGGATGAGACTCAATGAGTCACTGGAACATGGTATCCTTATGGCTGATCCAGGCATCCAATCTCTTGCCTATTATCTCCACCATATGTTCTGTCAGCTCCTGATGGGTGAATGAGTGTCACTTCCATTTGTACTGTTACTGATAGGTACCACTACATCATCCACCAATGCTGGGCTATCTGACATAGGTAGGGTAGAAGGTGTGGAGGGAGCTGTGGCAGGCATAGTCCCAAATGTGCTGAGTGCCTCTGATTGTGGTGGTATTATAATTGCTGCCACCTGTGGTACTGAGGGTGGGTTGGGCTGATAAGTCTTGCCAGTGGGTTAGGTGCAGGTTGTTGTGATGCTACATATAGCAGTAGTAGAAATGGGGAGAAATAAGGAAAATAAAATAAGTGTATGAAAGAGAAAGGATAGTGACAATGAGGCTGGGGTAGAGAAATATAAAAACAATGATTATTGCATTCTTAACTATGTTGATACTGATTTGTTAAAACATAATGACTTTATAATAGTAGGACTTACACAGGTAGGTCATCAACTTGTTTGTTGCTTTATGAAATTTGTGTGTGGGGGCTGGGGGCCAAGTCATAAGCCATCTTCACATGCAGTCTGACATAAAAGAGATAATAACTGCATGAGATAGTTATTAAGACAGCATGTCTGTGCTTGTGGTCAGTGATGGCTATCTGCATTTTTGCAATAACAAAAATGTACATATACAAAATAAACTTGCTCATCAGACAATGAATATGCACACCACAGATGATAAACATGGGTCAGATACTTCATATCATCTATTGTTAAATGCCCAACCAACTACTACTTATAGATTTTACATAGATGGAATTTGTAGTGGTACATTCATATTACTAGGGTGACAAATATACTTTGCCATGACAACAGAACTCTTTTTTGGGTGGGGGGAATTAAACCCACGGCCATCTTAAAAAATCTCAGTGTACATAGCCTTAACATGATGGCCACTTGTCTCCCTATACAGGAGAAGGCACACAGAAGCACACTTCTAACACTGTATAGTTACATTAATACCCTTAAACTAATCTAGACTGCTGTATGAAAACATATGCAGACATATTTTAATGGCTACAACTGTTACTATGTAACCAGAGACTTTTTTCTTAACAGCATGCATACTTTCCCTGGTGCTTCCTTAGGTGATGTAGTCTGCTCCTGTGCATCTCCCTGTTCCTTTTGATCTCTGCAGGTGTTAGAGACATAAACAGACCATAATGAGAAACTGGATGATGGCATGTGGTTGCAGGTTATGTATTCAGCTACAAATTGTTATAGTTACAGTAAGGAGGTTGTGACTGTGCCCTAACTTCAGCCTCTCATCAGACAAGGACATCAGGCTTGCATTGACTTAAGTCACTATAGTGGTGATAGCAGTGTTCCATGTGTGTGTGTGGGATGCCAGTATTAAAGGTGACAGCCTTGACCAAAACATTCCAGGCATCTGCTTTATATTGTGACCTGGTATAGCCCTACTACAGGTTCCTATGGCTTTAAAATTTATGGAGACTATCACCTTTTCTAGCCATAATTATCTCATCTTCAAAGATTTCAGAAAAAATATCAGGGAGCTGGCACCCAAAGCAGTTCTTGCATATTTCAGCCTCTGCACAATGATGGGCATTGATGGCCATTTTATTTGCATGATGGATGACAAATTAATAATATATAGACACCGTGTGATTATGCTTCCCCTGGCACTTTAAGGTGTGAAACATAGCAGTCCTCCACCACTTTGTTTGCTGCTGAGAATATCTGTCCTATATCATCTCCATTTCCTGATGGTTATTTATGGGATGGTGCTCATGGGTAGACAAGGTACTGTGAAATAATCTTCACAATGTTTTTGAGAGATGCTTATCTCACAAATTGAGCAATTCAGAAATAATAATGAGATATGCCCTGATTAGCACGCTCATTACACCAAGGGGTGAATCTATAGGATGACAGGCAGAGTCTCATTGCACTAAGGGAGAGCTTTAGAACGTACACATCTAGCTACGGTGGTGCTTTATCCAGTGGTCTTCCACGTAGGGTCAGCCCCCTTCCTCACCTGTACAACTGATGTGCCTTGTTCTTTTTACTTTGTTAGATGGTTTGCTCATAGGTATGCCCAACCCTGTAATAGTTTTGTACACAGTGAAATATTTTTGCATATGTATTTTCTGAATATATCTCTACCTATCACCTATTTATACATACAATATTTTTGCATATAGATTTTATTTACAATACCTATGTTATGTTTCTTTTGTCCAGGGCAATATCATGCACCATTGGGCAAAGCATTTCCAATAAGATCCTACTGTACATACATATTTACAATGGCTGTGGCAAGCCCAAGCATATTTGAACAATATGCTTTTTATGAACATGGGCATATATGCAGAGTTCAAAGCTAAAAGGAATACAACATCACTGAGTGGCATTTAAGCATTTCTGAATCATTCCACCATGTTTTTTTGCCTCATTATCATACTCAGCAAGTCATTACACAGTCTTTAGCATATAACATGGCTGACCACATAATCTGGCCTAGATTAGTCTTTTATTCACATTTTCTGAATTGTACCCGCCCTGTGCATGGCTGCCTATCATGCAAATTCCCTTAGCATGATGCGACAAAGTTTTTCAGAATCTGTGCCTTATTGTCTAAACACCAGTAGTTCAGCTGTTTCTGCTTAATATGTTTAATATATCTTTATTCATTTCATTCCTTATCCTGACATAATATCTTGAAACTGGAGTATTTGGAATGCATGTTTTATCTCTCTCTCTCTCTCTCTCACACACCTGTACCCACCTGTCTGGGTCAACCAAATGGTGTTGATCACCTGGGTGGCAGTATTTTGCCATTTTGAAAGGATGTCCAACACTCAGATATATATCCAGTCCATCACTCTTTCGCTCTACAAATACATTTTATATATATATATATATATATATATATATATATATATATATATATATATATATATATATGCTTGAGTGCATGGATACAAGCATGTGTGTGTGTGTGTGTATATATATATATATATATATCTATATATATATATATATATATATATATATAGCTATACATATATTTACTATCGAGACCTTAAACCTAATAACTATTTTACTAAAGTCAACAAGTCCTTTAAAGAAGTCAACAAATAAGAAGTGATGTCCCTCTCCAGTTTTATACAAGTGACTGAAGTATTAGACCCTCTCTAATGTATGTTTATCTTAAATGTAGGGGCTTGATAAATATTGTATCTTGATACATGCAGGCATAAAGACAAATCATGCTGGCAAAATGTTGCAGACTCATACCAATACTGTAAAATATAAGAGCATTAACTCTATGCACCATTTATAAACCCACAAGACAGCTTAAAAAGGTTTGAACTGTTCTTAAAGAAAATATGCAGTTCTTATGCAGAATGACCAAGAAACTTAAATGGCAATTACAATAATTTGCAATTTTACATAAAAACATTCACATGGCAACCAAAAATGCTTCATTGATCTCTCTGGGCATATCCACAGTTAGTATAAATGATTAAATAGCAAAAAAAAAAAGAACAGTGTTGCTTAAAATTTTAATGGTCAACTATGCCCTAAACTCATTTCCTTATCTCCCTTTCCCTGAGTGTATTTCCTTCCCTAGAGAACAATCCATGTACTTTCACATTCTTAAAAACATGACTTAACAGTCTCTCCCACTCTAACATTTCTATCCTAGTCAACTTTCTCAGTGCCCAGCCTGCTGGGGCTGAATGAAATTTCATGCTACTTTCTTTGTGAACTTGTCTCCTTGCTGTTACATCATTTCACCTATCACATCAGAAAGTCTTTTGTCAAAAAAAACACACACACATTGTAAAGCACCTGGAGCTCTTTTTGTTTTTACACATCCACTGAGGTCATAAAGCTATTCAAGCTCAAAATTCACAATTGTCTGGCTCTGTTTTATCCTAAAAGTTGCATTACTTCCTTTCTCTGGGGTCAAAACCCTGTGAAGCCTTTTGAAATGTGAAGGTGAATAAACTTTAATAACCATTACTTAGCTAATTTTTGCAAGCCAGGAAATATAATACTCAAGCTGACTAATGAAAGGAAGATAGGACATAAAACTCATGAAGAATCACTTTTCTTTCAAGAAAAGCTATGCTCTCTTAGTTACTTCTTTATCCTTTTGCAAGGACTTTTCATAGATGGTGTTTTAAGACATACATACAAGTCATTACAAAAACCCACTGACATTTTTACTGAGAATTCTCAAACTTGAAAGTACTTCTCATTACATCCATTCATAGATAATGGCATTGTGATCTGACACCATAGAGCAAGGCATTCTAATCTCATTAACCAGTCCCTCACAGTGTATTATGGGCAAGAGGCAGCTTTCCAAGAAAGTAAGATGAGGGCATTTAGAGTTAGAAAAAAGATGGTGAAAAGTAAGCATAGTGCTGCTAGCAAGTTTGGGTTATATAAAAGTTCATAGCAAGATAAAAATATACATTCTTTTTCAGTTCCTGCCTTTAATGGTCCTTTAAAGCAAAGCACCCTGATAGAGGTTTACCTGGATTTTTTAACCCCTGGGGCTAATCCTTAGACTGGCATCCCACCATTGTTACAGTTTATACCATGCATGGAGCACTAGAATGCTCATATTTACTAACAAAAAAATTGTTTTAAACTGTAGTGAACTGCTTACTCCAAATGTAGCAATTATTTGCTATAGTTTAGAACACACAGGGAATGCTACAGCACTCATCCTTGACCGCAAGTTCAATACCTGCATTTAAAAGCCAGTATACACTAAAGAGCAATCAGGATCAGCTGATTATGTCCCCTAACACTTTGTGCCCAGGGTAGTTGTCTTCAACACTTTGTGACCGGGACAGTTGCCTCCTTCCCTTCACCCGAGCTACACCACTGCACACTTCTTTGTAAGGAGCAATATAGTTCAATACAGTTTATTTTGTCTTTAGCCCATTGTTAAAAGTAATAAAAAAACAACTTTACAGTGGTGGTTGTTATAATTTTGTTGGCCTGTCAAACCAGCAATGCTGTGCAGCTTGGTATAATAAATAAAACAGCTTTCCCAAACTTCAGCATTTAACATCCAAGACTCTCTCATCAGCTGATTGAGTTTTAAATAATATCACTAAACAAATTAATGGAAAAAAATGAAAGTGTGTAGATAAAACTAAGTTGCCAAATAAAATTTAAGAACCCAAAATATGGCAATCACAAACTCCAGTCAACCCTGAGATTCAGAAAGGATTACCATGAGTGAGATGCCTTACCACCAGTAGATCACCCCTTTTTGTTAACCCTTTCCAATTAATATACTACTCTACCACTAAGATTTCCTACCAGTGGTCACACTGGGCAAGCTGCATTGTAATTAAGCAATGCAGGGAAGCAGCTGATGCTAATTAGCCACGTGCTCTCCCCCATAAATGCCTGCAGATCCTGAGGTACTCTGCCTAATGATGCAGAGAATCATTTGGCTGTGTAAATCACCATAGGAGGAGGAAAGTTTTAACACTGACAATATGGCAATCACCAATTGACTTCAATGGAAGTAGTCAATGCAGGTCAGCAATGCCATGGGTTGGATGTTGTTAATGTATCTATGTTTGTGGAAGTGTATGCATGTTTCTGTAGGGCGATGAAGGATGTTGGACGAATGTGCTTTTGTCTGCCTGTGAAGTCACACAGGATGAGCTAATGTAGGGAATCCATAGTGTGGATGAGTGTGCATATATATGGCAAAGGGTACATGAGGGTGTATGGGAGTGTGTATGTTCATGAGTCTGAATGACAGTGTGAGTCTTGTTTAAATGTTGGTAGATATATGTGGGTATAGGGAAAACTTCTAGGAGTGTGTGTGTGTGTGTGTGTGTGTGTGTGTGTGTGTGTGTGTGTGTGTGTGTGTGTGTGTGTGTGTGTGTGTGTGCTTGTGCATAGTTTTCTGAATGTGTGTGTGAGGGTAGGTGGGTGCCTTTGAGAATGCAATGTATTGGTCACACGTGTAAACACTACTGCCATTACAGGTCTGATAGTGGTAGTGGTTAAAAATGTAATTCAGGGATATGTTAATAAACTGGTAATGAGGTCCTTCCCATAACAGTTATAACTGTCTCTGAATTGTATTTTCCACTGATAGCAGAAAATTTACACAAGTGGTATTTTTTTTCTAAATACCCGGACAGCTGGTGTATTGCTCAGAATAAGCTCCCAGCTACATTTACAGTCTGTGATTCTTTATGTTCCAAAGGTAATAGTAGTTCTTATAATGAAATGCACTCTTGCACAATTTGGCTAAAATGTCTGTACCGATACTGCCCAATATGAAGTATTAGGGTCTATATTAGAACATCGAAGTTTCAAAACTTTGAATGTTCTAATATCGACCCCTATTCAGCGAAAGCTGAAAACATCGAACATACAGAACAGCGAATATTTTCCTAGGGAAAAAATTTGCTGTTCCAAAACACATACATACAACACAAGCACACCAAACAAACAGCAGTCCACGCACATGCACCTAAAATCTTACACCTAACCCGACACTAAACTATACACACACCACTAACTATCCACTTACCTTAACCCAAACCCTAAGGTCCGTCACTATCGCACACTCACCTCACCCGCGCCCTAACCGTAACTCACCTACCCTGCCCTAACCCTCATGTCCACACAATCGCACACATACCTAACCCGCAACCTAACCCTAACTCACCTAACCCACCCTAACCCTCACGTCCACACAATCGCACACATACCTAACCCGCACTCAATCGCACACTTACCTGAACCTGGCCCGTAACTTTCAACCACAGCGCTGAAAATACTGACGCAACAGAAACGGACAACCAAATTCTTTCCCTAGGAAAAAAATTAGGTTTTCTGTTGTTTCGATGTTTTCAGCTTTCGCTGAATAGGGGTCGATATTAGAACATTCAAAATTTTGAACCTTCGATGTTCTAATATAGACCCAAGTATTAGACTATGGATAATGTAGGAGTGGCATTTTAGAAAAAACACATGTAAAATGAAATAGGACTATATTGCTATACTCCATTGCCGTTCATTACAAATTACGGCTTCCAAATGCATCACCACTCACCTCTACTGTATCCTCTTCTTATTTAAAGTAAACATCCCAGCTTGCTCAAGATGGCTGCAGGAACAAAGACAACAGCAAAAAAAAAAAAAGTCTATGTTGATGAGAATGATGATGCTCTTTGTACACCTCTCCAATGCACAGCAGCTGCATTAGAACTAACTACCGGTATGTCTTCATTGCCACCTTCCCAGTACCATGATCTCATTAAAGGAATTGGTACTCTGGCAGAAAAGAGTTTACTCCCATTTCAAATGATAAGAACACTGAGTCACTGATTAATAACAAATAGGTGTTAGAATGTTACCTAGTTTGTTGAAATAAATAAGGACTTATTAATAAGAAAGGAGTTCTACTCCAGGAGCACCTCTCTGTGTTAAACTACTTGCAAATGTGAGGGAGGGTTGGCATTCCTTTGGACCATACTGGTAAAACTAGTATTTTTATCTGCAGTACAGTGTGTTTTGTTACCCCCTCCTACCCCTTATTTGCACACTGTAGACTACACAATCCACACTTGCAGATATTCCTAGTATTACTAATTAGTGTTAACTGACGGGGAATAATAATGAAATTCTGTTTGCTGATTTAGTTAATTTTGCTTTCCTACCTACTATCCTGCTTTAATTTAGTCAGATTTGTAGTTCAGTACAGCCTACATTTACACATTTACACAGTGTTTATAGTAGTGGTAGACCTCCAGATGTGCAGAGATGTGATGAGTTTGTTAATCAACATAAAATGTTTAAAAAATGCAAGGACAGAGCTACTTGTAATCTAGCTGACCTGTGGTTGTGATTTCTATTGCCTCTGATGCTTTTGATTGGCAGTAAAGTGTTAGTGTCTGACAGGTAGCTTTCCTCTGTAGGGAGTTCCCTATTTGTCTACTTTCTTATCCCATATTTGTCTGAAGCTCTACTACCTTCTAGTCTAGAGATTCGTTATTTTATTTAAATTTGTTGACTAGGGGAGATTGCTGATCTATGTGGACCTATTTCAGGCTCAACCTAGATGTGAAAACACAGAACAATGACAGAGGGAGTTTACAAAACTGTTTACAAATGCTGAAAATTAATCAGTAGATGTAAATATGGTACAGTGAAAAAGGCATATTTACAGAAAAAAAAACATTTGCACTAAAACTACAGCAAGCATAGTAAAATCAAGATAATTATAATGCAAGTGATAACAAGGAAGATGGTAGAAGACAATCAATCATACAACTGTAGGATAGGACATATGCATGTAATGTGATTGGAGAAAAAGCAAGGATAGAGGAGGGTGTGAAAGAGGTTTTCATAAAAGGAATGATAGAGTAGAGGAGCATAAGCAAAGATTGTGAGAATGTTGATGGGTAATAAAATTTCTGAGAGCAGGGACAGGAAGGAAAGAGAAAGGAACATATATATATATATATATATATATATATATATATATATATATATATATATCTATATATAAGGGTTTACCATCAAATGGTCGACAGTAACATCCTCGACAGCCACCTCCTCCACCATGGTAGGAGCGACTGTCGGAATGTTGACATTCATTTGTACTTCAGTTTAAAAGGACGTACACAGGCAGGGAGTTTCAGCATGTATTTCAATGGGAGATTTCCACCTTAAGGTCAACAGAATTTGTCGACTTTGCTGCGATCATACGACCTATTTCATATTCATGAGTCCACATTATTTGTCACGGAAATCATCGTTTGTGGACGTGATTTTCATCCTTTTGATAGTAAACCTATATATGGGTCCCATTCATATGGTCGACTTTTCAGAAAATTGACTTTCATATGGCCGAGACCATATGATCGACTTTCAAAAAGCTGACCATGGGAAACCGCTATCTCCGTACAGTGTGGAATGGGAAAATTTCCTCTTCCGCACTGTAGTGTGATCTTGGAGTTGGTATGTTTAAGTTACGGAGGGGGGTATGGGGCATAGCCCCCCATGCAGGGGGGCTTGTCCCCCTGCTAACAGTTGAAAGATAAGAGTTTGGTGTGTGTTATGTGTTTATTTTACATGGTCAGCTTTTCGAAAGTCGATCATATGGTCTTGGCCATATGAAAGTCGACTTTCTGAAGAGTCGACCATGTAAAGTAGACCCATATATATATATATATATATATATATATATATATATATATATCAGTATGTATATACATATATATATATATATATATATATATATATATATATATATATATATATATATATATATATATATATATATGGATCTAGTACTATTGCACGAAATCACGTTTTAACGAAACGTAAATGGCTGAACACACTTTAGCAAAAGTGCTTTTCACCAAAAAAGAACTTTCACTAAAGTATGCAAAAAAAAAAATAAAAAAAAATAACAAAATTAAAAAAAACCCACAGTACTCATGTTTACGCAGGAGGCAAGTCCCCCTGCATCCACCCCCCCACTTTTATATTCTCACTCCGAGATCGCACTACAGTGGGGAAAAAGGGAATATTCCCTTATCCCCACTGTGCTACAATCTCAGCAACAGCTATTTTCCCATGTTTTCATCTTTTTTTTTTTTTTTTTTTTTTTTTTTAGCAGACTGTCAAGAAAGTGCTTTTTTGGTGAAAAGCACTTTCATGAAAGTGTGCTCGGCCGTTTCACTTTATATACACACACACACACACACACACACACACACACACACACACACACACACACACACACACACACACACACACACACACACACATGTTGTGTTCTGGCCTTGTGCCACTGGGTGGAGATAGAGGAAAGCAGAAGGAGGGAGACAGTTAGTGGATGTGATAAGGACTGGATGTTACTGCTGAAATGAGGTTTGCTGGTCCTGTTGTAGCTTTGAATGGTTGGATTAAAATATTTAATACTGAACTTGCAGTCAGTCTATATTAATCATCTGGCAACTTAATTTGGCAATGATGTACCTACGGGTTTCTGCTTGTTTACAATGGCTATTGCTGCTACTCCTTTTCCTCCATTTTTGCCATGCCTAGGTGAATCTGCTATACCATTTGATATGTGGCTGAAAATGTTTAATAACTCCATTCTTGTTGTTGGTACACCAGGAGATAAAATGGCCAAAGGCAGGTCTCCTTCATTGCCTGAAAACAGAAGGTCAGAGATTGTTTTACATGCTTCCTAACCAAGGTATGTCAATGGAGGATGCCATTATGGCTTTACGAGATCGTTTTGCTCCACGGAAAAATGTTGTTACTGAGCAGCATGCTTTTAGAAAACATGTTAAGGCTGCCCATGAAACTATTTCTCAGTATGTGGCCGCATTACAAGACTTAGCAGTTAAATGTGAGTTTGATACTAAACTGGATCAAGTGTTATGTGATCCATTGGTGGAACATGTATCTAGTCTTCATATATGTAAATGATTACTTTTAGAACCCGACTTGAATTTGGGTAAAGCTATTACAATTTCTATGCAAACTGAAGCTGCAAGTAAGCAGGCAAAGTTTATTTTGGGTGATAGACCAGTCCCGGGTACATATTTTACATACTCAACCTGTGTCTGCTGCTGGTCACCACCACCGCAGGCCATCTTCCAAGTGCCCGCTTGTTTCACACCTACAGCTGCTACGCCTTCTGCAGCTTCTTTTCGTGCTTATCGTGTGGATCTGATAAGCATCTTGCAATGATAAACATTGTCCTGCTGCTTCTGTTAAATGTAACAACTGCCGAAAGACTGGTCATTTTGCACGTTTGCTGTCTTTGCAAACATGCTCTGTGCAGGAAGTCACCTTACCTGAGCTTCAGATCTTTTACTTAAGTGACCATTCATCATCTAGGAGAATATTGTGCAATGTCACAATGAAAACTTCAACTGCTACTGCACTTGTGGATCTAATTGTAGATTCTGGCTCATCAGTACCCATTTTGCCTAAATGTATATATGATGCACACTTTCAAGGGGAACTTTTATTGTCACCTTCAGTTAAGTTAGTGACTTATTCCTGTGCTCCACTTCCTGTACTTGGCTGCTTACCAGTTACTTTGTCCAAAGATGATGTTACATGCTCTACATCTGTTTTCATTGTGGACTATGGAACTGTTTTGCTGGGTATGGATTTAATAAAGGGTGTACATTTGTACTTTAATGGCAGTACTGTTTTACCATGTGCTACCACAGACATTCTTCCTGTCATGCGTCTTTTTACAGCTCTATTACCTCCTCTGACCCTGGGTTATGCAAAAGGTTTCATACACAAAGTTCAAGTATTAAATTCTGTTATTCCAGTATGACAAAAATTATGTCGTTTACCTCTGTCAGTTCAGCAGGATGTAAGTGCAGAGCTCAATCATCTTCAAGCAGGGATTATTGAAAGAATCGATGCTTCTCCCTGGGTCTCGCCCATTTTGGTGGTTCAAAAAAGGAATGGTGGTATTTGCATATGCGTTGATTTGACAGAACCTAATAAAGCTATCATTATGGACAGTTTTTCCTCTTCCTCACATTCATGAAATGCTATCCTTGCTGAAAGAAGCAACAGTGTTCTCTACGATTGATTCAGAAAGTGTATACTTTTCAGCTTTTGCTTCATGAAGACAGCTGTGACTTGACTGCCTTTATTACTCATGACAGCTTGTTCTGGTTTTGTCGGGTTCCATACAGGGTAGCATCTGCTCCATCTGCTTTTCAAAATATGCTTGCTACAATTTTGCAATGGTTGCTAAATGTTGCAAACTACTTAGAGGATATACTTTTGTGGGGATGCACACAGGCTGACCATGATCGGGCACTTCAAATAGTTCTTAAACACATAAAAGATGCAGGAGTACAGCTAAATGTATCAAAATGTCATTTCAATCAGGCCAGTTTGGATTTTCTGGGTCATACTTCTACAGTAAAAGTGATACAGCCTGATCGGGAGCAACTTGAGGCTCTTCTCTGTGCCCCAGCTCCCACTGATGTTTCCAAGATATGTTCTTTCCTTGGACTTGCATCTTTGTATAATAAGTTTATTCCACACTTTGCCGCCATTGTAGAACCCCTACATGCCTACTTCTGCCAAGATATGCCATTTTCCTGGTCTGAGGAAGCTCAGTGCAGTTTTATGGCAGCGAAACAGTGGCTGATTGACAGTCCAGCCTTGGCTTTATTTGACCCTGATTTGCCGACTGCAATTTCTACTGATGCGTCCAATTATGGGAGTGGAGCTGTCCTTGCTCAAGTTCACCCTGACCATACAGAACGGACTGTTGCCTTTGCATCTACGACTCCTACTGCTGCTGAAAGGAAATATTCTACAATTGAAAAAGAGGCTCTCAGATGTGTGTGGGCTGTTGAAAAATGGAGAACTTACTTGTGAGGATGTAAATTTGTTGACCATGCTACTGTCCTCAAAAGGGTCTGATTGGGCAGGCATGAGGATCACATATTGGGCAGTGCAACTACTGTCTGTGAACTATACTGTTGCTTATAATCCTGGGTCACATTGCTGGTTGTCTCTCTCAATTGCCTTTGCCTGCAACTGCTGAAGACTTTTCTGAAACTGAACCTGAGTTTGTGGTGAAGTCTGCTGCTTTAACTTCCCTGTCACCTGGTGACCTGGTGAATTTGCCTCCTTCGGTGAGTTGTCCACTCTGCGAACTCAGCTTACCAATGGTTGGCCTTCTCTTAATGCAGTAGACACAAACATGCTTCCATATTTCTGATTATGAGATGAACTCTGTGCACAAGATGAGTTTGCGTTCCATGGTGCTCACCTCATTGCTCCTGTTTCTCTGCACCACACCTTAGTGATGCTTGCACATGAAGGCCACCATGGTATGTAAGAATCAAACTGCGGCTGTGTGAGCTATACTGGTGGACAGGTATGGATGACATGGTGGTAGCTCAAGTTAAAAGTTGTCGAATCTGCCAATCTTCTGACAAGACTGTCAATCCTTCAGTGGCACCTTTACAACCTGTTCCATTTCCATAAGAACCTTGACAAAAGCTGCCCATAGATGTAGTGGGTTTATTTAAAATGGCTATCTGGAATTGTTGTTATGCCCTAACCCTCACTGACTATCACAGCAAGTGGCCTGAAGTTGTCTTCATTGCCTCTGTCACTACTCAAAATGTTATAGACTTCCTCACTTCACTTTTCTGCCAACTTGGACATCCACATACCATTGTATCAGATAATGGATGTCAATTTACCTCTGCAGATTTTGCAGGGTTTCTGGCAGAAAGAGATACACAACACATACGTACTTCAGTATACCACTCAGCTGCAAATGGTGCCATTGAAAGAGTTCATCATGTTCTCAAAGGTTGCATACAATCTGCTATCTTACAGACGAAACTTTGGAAACTGTTTTTTTTCAGAATTTCTTCAGGTATATCGTGCAACACCACATGCTACTTACTACAGGAGTTTCCCATTTTGAATTGCTTCTTAGCTGGAAAATGCGAATATGCCTCAATGTTCTGTTGGTAAAAGGGTCTCTTCTCTTAAAGAGAAAATGAAAAAGTATTCCGATACTAGACGTGGAGCACGGCTTCCTCATTTTCAAAAGGGGGACAAGGTGAGTATTTGAAATCCACTACATGTTCCAAAAGCACATCCAAGATTGTCACAATCTGAGGAAATTCAAAATAAAATTGATCCATGTACTTACTTGTTGGTACATGGAAAAAATGGCATTTGTCCCATTTATCAAAGTCAAGTGCACCTGAGACAAGTGATGCTCCAATGGAATTCCAACTTTAATCTTCAGTGACAGCAATGCCTGAATCTCCTCACATACCTTCAGCTCGTGTGAGAAGGAGAGCTCGTTGGCTTGAGTACTATGTTACATAAATATAAATGTTGATGTAATTCAGTGTTCATCACAATGTTAATGATGTTTAATTTACATATTGTAAGTGTAGTGTTGTTCTTAACTAAAGGGGGAATATGTTGTGTTCTGGCCTTGTGCCACTAGGTGGAGATAGAGGAAGGCAGAGGGAAGGAGACTGAGTTAGTGGACATAATATATATATATATATATATATATATATATATATATATATATATATATATATATATATACATAGTGCACTGAAGTATTGGTCTAAGTGTGTTATAAAAAGTTGACTGAGGTGAACTTAAGCTATTACCCCCCAAAATTAAAACATGTTAAATGGTTTTGGAGGGATTTAAGCAATGGTATGCTTGAAAGGCCAGTGGCATTCAGTAGTTTTAGTGAGATGTCATCTGAATATTTTTTTCTAAACCCCGGCAGGGAGGTGGAGTATCTTATGGTTGGCAGATAGGTCTTCTAAACTGTGGTATCTAAAATGGAGAATCTGTGATTGCTGTATTTCCTACTGGAGTAAGTGGTATGAAGAATGGGGACAGTATCAGGTTGTGATTGGAGGTTATACAATCTTCTGGTTCAGAAGCTTGAATAGAAGGGTAACTAAGTGTAATTCTATGCCTTGTACTAATAGTCAAGTTGCTTTTTTGAGAATAAAGCAGAAATCTTCTGTTCTAGGTGGTAGTGAGAAGAAGAAACACTTTATTAGCAGTTGCTTGTAGTACAATAAGGTTTTTCCTTGGATCTGAGGCTATTAATGGGAGAGCATATATAAGCTGTGCCATGAGTATACCTTTTCTTCCTGCCACTCTTCATGATGGGGATATAAAATATGATATCTTTTAAACTCAGAACCAGTTTGATGCATTTTGATTTGGTTTTATGAAAGTAAAATTGGAATCTGGAAATTCTGATCTAGGCGGAGTCCAATATATTTAAATTATGTGGTGGTTTCAAAGGAGCAGTGATTATGGTCATGAATCATGAAGAAGGCTGGAGAGAATGTACGTTTTTGAGATGTTTCAAAGAACATGACTTTTGGTTTATTTGGGTCTAGTAACAGTCCTCTTGAAGAAGTCAGTTGCACAGCAATAGAATATATTGTTGCAGCTGTAGCTGTTTTTGTTGCAGGGAGAAAAGAGATCTGTAGACAACCATGTCATAAGCACAGAGAATAGTGGGGAGGTGGGGGAGGGGGTGTTTGATGACAGTTTCTTGATATTAGTGCAGAAAATCAGGGATGAGAGAGCACTGCATCTTCTGGCTGTCTTTTCATTAGAGATGTTTTGTCTGAGGAAGGAGTTTCAACTTTTACTCGGAATGTGTGGCTGGAAATAAAACTTTGAAACGTTTGACAGGCTTTGCGTCTAATAATATGTGCTAGGAAAGTGGTATGTAGAAGAGCATGGTTGAGTATGTTTAAAGCTTTGGTCAGGTATACACACACAAGACAGTCTATCCCTAAAAGGATGTCATTTGCTAGTGTCTACACAGCTGTTACTGCACTTTTGTTGGACAAGAATCCATACTGATCAGGGAACCTGTTTTATTGGTTGGAAATATAGCTGTAGAGTTGGTTCTGTATTAATTTTTCAAGAACTTAGGTTTAATGATGATATCTTGTCATATTTTTGAGATGTTGTGGGAAAGGAAGGGGTAGTCATATATTGCAGAGGGTATGATTTGTGTTCTGCATATGCCTTAATGAACCATGGATGCAGCTTATCAGATCTTGGTGGTTTGCTGTTTGAGATTGCAGGGATAGTTTTTCCTCGTCTTCTGAAGTAATTGCCTAAAAGTAAAAAAGAGGTGAAGTCAGGTGAGTCAAGTCTGGGGCTGGTGTGCCTGGAAGCACTGATGGTGGGGTGGGAAGCCGAGAGAATTAACTAAGAACTTTTAAGGGAAGAGTGGTCTTGGGGCACCAAATGTTGTCTGAACATTTTTGTCTTCCAATTATTTGATTAACTTGGGCACAAGATTTTTTTTTTAGGTTGGTTGAAAACTCTGGTTTGATGATATTAGAGGTACATAGCTTCATGCCTTCTCTTTTTTAGCTTAATGGCTATTTCTTTATATTATGTTGTTTGATCTTGTTTCCAAGCATTCCAAACCTCATCTCTGAGATTTAATAGTGGTTTTAATTCTTTGTTTAGCCATCTGTTTTTGTTTGGCTTGTGGAGTCTAGATGTAAGGGGAGGATGGTTTGTTTTGTAAGAAAATGACTGAGTGAGGCAGACTGAAATGTAGAGAAATCCTTGTTAGATTTGGGTCTGAAAGTTATTATGTTGGACTTGTAGTATACAGCAGAATTTTCGATTGTTCATTATATAGGGCAATGATCATTGAGTGAGGGGAGTAGAATGGTGAGGGGAAGAGATACTGTTGGCAATGTTTGTGATCAGTAAACCAAGAACTGAGTAGTTAATAGATATGGTATTAGGTATGGTAAATTTAAAAATCATTCTGATAAAACCTAGATCAGCAAGCCATTAATTTAGGCCTTTGTTGTTCTTATGAAGTAGGCTTAACTTGAAGTCTGTCATTATTATTGTGACTTTGTGACAAGGATGGATTGTATTATTGAGCTGAGCAGTTGTATTACATCTGAAATAGTGGATTTGGAGGTAAGTAGGCTGATAGGTTATGACCATTTGGATGTGTGATTTGCACTGTTAACAAATTAGGATCATAAATGGAGGTGGGATTTGCTTTATGTATATATGTGTGTATGTGGAGATATAGGATCATAGTTTCAATGGCTATAAGTTCCAGGTCTGTTATTTAGAATGTATCAGTAGATCAGCATATGCTAATGGAAAGGGAAATGTTCTTAATCCAAGATTCTGTGATGACAATGGCAATACGGAATGCATTTTGTTTTATGTATTTATTTTTTTTACACTCACAGTATTTACAAGGCAGCATTTGATTGAGTTGGAGTTTGTTATTATGTGCTGTGTGATATTTGAGGGACATCCAGGATTAGTTTTCACTATTTCCACATAGGAGTAAACATATGATGGGGACAGTCTTGCTAGGAACTATGTTTAGATGAGACTCTGTGATTGTGTATGTGTGATGCATTGTACTGATTGGTTGGGGCTATTTTGCCAGTATTAGTAATGATGGGATCCTAAACTAAGAGAAAGTGCTGAGAGGAGGTGTTTGTGGGCTTGCTGGAGGTATTTTTTTATGTCATTTATTTCTTGGGTTTGCAGAAAGTGAAGCCAGTGTGAGTCAAGGGTGGCACTGAAAGAAGTTGTGATATTTGAGTTATTTGTACTAGAAGGAATTAGTGCCAGGAAGGTTTGTACAGGGAGTACATGTGTTGGATGTTGGGGTAAAGCACCTGAGAACAGCTTGCGAGATTTTTTTTTTTGTGTGTGTGTGTGTGTGTGTGTGTGTGTGTGTGTGTGTGTGTGTGTGTGTGTGTGTGTGTGTGTGTGTAAAAGTGAGAGTTCACAGACACATGGTAGCTTTAGATCCCAGCCTAATATTATCCCAACAATTTCAAGGACTTGTAGACACTTTTGTTCAGGGACTTACCTACCACTAAGGAATCTAGACCTGGGCTGGTTTGCATCCATTCCAAATTTTTAGCTCTGAAATCTCCCTATTACCTGCTGTTAACTTGTCAACAACTGTTCTATGAAACATGCAATTTGTCTTTTGAGCCATCTGACCATCCATCATCTTTATAATCAATATTCACATGCAGCATTATCTTTGAAATGTCCTTTTCACTTGCTTTATTTTATAGAAAAAAAATCATGAACATATCTCCGAAGTCCATGCATAGCTATAACCAGAATGTTCTCTTCATCCTGGAGTGTTGTCTCTCTTAGTTTAGAGCAGACATGCCTGATGTTGTAAGCAGGGTCAGTCTGAAATTAACATAGCATGCTTTCTTATCCTGGGACTAACCTCTACATTCTCAGTCTGTTCTACTTTATCAATAATGCCAGATTTTCTTACTTGGAGGAAAGTTTCACCCATGTTAAGAAAGAAATCTGTTTTAGCATTTGTGCAGCAAGTATTCCACCAGGCTTTATCATTTAAAATATTCGGTACGCTCCTTCCCTTGGCCAATGTCTGTCCACAAACCGGTTTGTACCAAGGATCAGAAAACATTTAAAGGAACTATGAACTTTATCACTCTGTGAACTTTATTTGTAAATATAATGTATATGATAGGGCCTGTGTGTGCTATGCTTACACTGGTATACTGAATCTAATATGGCTGTATAATATTTAATGCTTTTAGGTATACCTGTGTATGTTTTTCATTATATGAATGTAGCATCCCACAGACGATCTGATAAGAGGATGTAATGGCTTATTTTAATTCAGTCTGCTATACTACCTAACAAACTTTAAATAAATCATCCTTTACTAAGGATTATATAAGGCATCATTATTTAATAGAGGATGTAGGAAGGACTTTTTATCTAATGTTACTTATGTATGTTACTGCAGCTTGCTTTTACATTGCATCTGCTTCACGTACTTTGGTCTTGACATTTTACCTTTAATTAATTTTTCCCTTTGTTTTTGTTTCTGTATTTTACCAGAGATAAGAGAATTGTTTGGAGAAGGATTCTGCAGATGTTGTTTTGACACTGACTTTTTCCTGCAATACTCCCTTGCTTGTTCTTTTATTTATATTTTCTGGTGTGTGTTCTACTTGCTGGATATGAATTCTGATGAGGAATATGAAACCTTTGTAAATGAGCACCTGAGAACTAATGACGTCTGGTCTAAACAATGGTATAAAGCTTTTGTTAGTAAATTTATGAGCTCTGATTATATATATGCAAATTAAATAAAGATTAAATGCATTTTCTTAGCAATTCCTTAGCAATTTTGCATGATCACAGTACCACATCTCATATAAAACTAAAACATGCATCAATCCAAAATCAGTTTCTCTCTACAGTGAAAGGCTAGATATCTACAAACTTAAACAGTTGACAGGCAACATTTTAGAAGCAATAAAAATACTGAAAGAGTGTAAAGATAACATTAATACCTTTCAACTACTTTACTCACAAATTCTGGCCAGAGCCAAAAATAATGGAGGAAATGCCCAAAATCCAAGACAATTTTTAAATATTACTCTAATCCACTTAAATTAATAGAACAGGTAGAACATCAACACTTTTGTTCAATAAAAATATGAAACTGTAATGTTTGGTATTAATGAATGTAATCCTTATTGATTTACAAGAAAACCAAAAATATTATGGTGAACAGGGCAAAAGTATGAGTTAAAATCATGGATATTCTGCTAAATCAGGGACATTTGAAAGGCATTAATGATATGAACGTTTTTTTCCCCTCTGTTTTTCTACATTGTCATACTTCAAGACAGATGTTTATTGAGTCATTCCTTTTACCAAAATATTGCTCTGTTTCAGTATGCAGGCATCTCTTTTTTACTACTAGGTTTCTATTTTGTACTTTGATTTTTTTATTCACATGTAGTATATATATATATATATATATATATATAGGTACTCATCCTACTAATATATTATTCTAGTATGTCATGTACTATTTGATTATTGATGTACTTATGTTAACCATTATTCACTATGTTTATTCATCATTATATCATTGTTATACTCAAATGCTTATATATGTCATAATTATTCAAAAGTATCTTTTGTAGGCAACCAAGCAATTGAAAAACCTGAATATACCAATACTTGAACAGACACTCAGACAAAACATAAATGATCGACATGTATGCACTATTAGACAGGCATGCTAATAACTACTACAATATGAACAAAAAAGCTATGTCTTCTGTATGATTGCAAAAATAAAACAGATGCACTATTCTGGTTGTTATACATACTACAAAGCCAAAACATCTCCACAGCATGCAAACAGAAACAAATTAACATAGGAGGCTCTGTCCCCACCCACAGACCTCAATGTGAGGGCTTTGTCTTCACTCCCTTACTTACATATATATATATATATATATATATATATATATATATATATATATATATATATATATATATTGATCTACTTATAATTTTCTAATTACCAAGATACCAAACCTGATAATATCGAGATGAAAAAGCCGAAAGGTCATAATAACGAAACGTCAGAAGATCACATCTGACAAACTACTATTATAATAAAAATGAAAAATATTGAATCCCAAAACTTTGAAAAATAAGGCTGCAAACATCACCAATCACAAACACCCTATACACTTCTATAAAAACAATTACAACATATTTCCAAATATCTTGAAAATTATAAACCAAATATTTAAATTATTCATCATAAACCACAGTAAACCACATTCTCATACAAAGAAATAAAACTATACAAGTATTTTAATATGCAAGGGACAAATTTAAAACTTTAACTATAATTGCCATTACTGCCATACAATGCCAATTATTTTCCTTTTTATTTACATCTCCATACAATTTAAGAGTAAAAACTTTATCCGAAACAGCTTAAGTAAACATTTCAAAGAAAACTGCACTATACTATGTTAAGCTAGTTTCATTATAACAAAATGCTGATATTTCTGGAAACGTAAAATGTAACTAACACTGATTGGATAAGGGCATCAGAAAATAAAATAAAAATGCCCCATTAAAACTAGCACCAAACAAACAAAACTATATATTAAATAATTTTAATCTATTTAACATTATAACAACTGAATTTAATGTTTATGTAGGTGGGCTGCATCCCCCCCCCTGCAAACAGCATATAACAACTCCGAGACCACACTACACTGAGGAAAAGGGTACCCTTACCAATCTGGACTACATCGCTATCTGCATACAAAAATATATATATATATGTATATATATAGTCTCTATGATCACACAACTGTGATTACAGTCCAGTGCACAAACAAGTCATCTCTGTATGGTGCTGTGTGCTCTACCTTCAGGAATGGGTACAGAATGGAGAGCTGATTGCTACTGTATAGAAATGGAGCCTGGTCTTTGAGCCCCCAACAAGCAAATAACCTAAAGACACACAGGGATAAAGCTCTTAATACAAACTATCATAATGATACTGGCATTAGAGTAGGCCATCTAGTTAAATAATTCACCTCATTTCCAGCAGTATGTCAAATGAACTCCTACTGACTAGTCTACTGGTGAGAAACAACTGGCAATAGAAATGCATTTCAGGTTCAAAGGCAGCTCATCCCTCAACAGACAGACAGACACACACATGCACACACGCACACACGCACACAAGCACACACACACACACACACACACACACACACACACACACACACACACACACACACACACACACACACACACACACACACACACACTAAAGTCAGTATTTCTACTTTATGGCACCAGTAAGTTAAAAGCAGACTGACTGTTAGACTGGAGTAGCTCAAGTAACCCAGCCTGGAGGGAAGATAGTACCTATGCTAATACACTGTAGAGTTTTTCAACATATAACAAAGACAGCTAATTTCAAGCAAACACACACGTACAAAAGAGAGAGAGAATAAATTGGAGGGAATAGTCAAATATGCATGCTGTTTGTCAAGCTTGTGTGTTTGCAAGCACCTTTTCTTGGCAAACAGTAGTGTTTGTGGCAAAATAAAAGGAAAGGTGCTTGCAAGCACAAGTACACAATGCAAATCCTAATGCAGAGCAGGTGATGTAGCCAAGAAATACTAAGGGCAAGAGCAGTGACTGAATTCTGAAGGAGAAGTGAAAATGGGGGAATTGTACACAAATAACACTAGTTGTACTGCAAAAGTAATTAATAAGGGAAGGGAAATGGAAAAAATGTAGTCAAATACTGCAGGCAAATGTTTTGAAATGTCAAAGTGATATTTGTAACATATAAATACTGTAGTATTGATGTAATTATAATTAATCTCAATAAGACTTGACTCATGCACGTAAATAAAAATTGGCATGCTACCAAATGATGTGAGAGGGACATAAAGCTGCAGTGCAACAAACAGGAGTTAATGTGATGTACACGTTAACAAAATACTGAGTTGAGATAACAGCAAGGACAGTAGATGCATTATGGGATAAAAATGCAAAGACTGCAGTTATTGCATATGCAATGTATATACAGGGAGGAAGTTATGTATGCTAGTTAATAGCACTGCTGTATTCTGCACTTCAGCATGTATACACTTAACTTTACAGCTGTTGTGTTATGCACATGAGAAAGGGACTTGTTTTTGCCAATAACTGTTATTTGCACCCATAGAAAAGAGGTTTATTATCTATAAACATGTAATAAAAAAGCTTGTGTTGTTTATTCATAAAAATACTAAATGGTAACAACATTCAACATACACAAGTTAAAATTACGACACAAATCTGATACACTTCATGATTTCAAGTTGTTCTTTGGCAAATTGCACACATCTCATACATCTTTATACTGGGCATGCTCACAAGGAATTACAGGGAATAGTAGCATAACAGGAATTCAACTGCAACAATACATCAAAAAGTATCATAATGGAGGCCCAATCACACTTTCTGATGATCTGACAGCATGGCATACAGTAAGAAATGTTTTATGCAAGCCCTCAACTGCCATAGAGCTGTAGAGCGTAAAGAAAAGAATTACAGTAATAAAGAAATGTTTGGATCAAGACATGCAATGCAAAGTATAATTATTTTGAAAATAAGTAATGTCTATGAGCAATAAATAGAATAATAAGCATTCTCATCAGACAGATGCATATCAATCATGGAAACCACAGAAATACCCATATTGGCTGTGTCATAAAGAACACCCTTAAAAGGACTTACAGCACTTTCCTATCATAAGGGGAATGGATTTCCTACATTATAGGACAAGGCTTGAAAAAGGTGGCCTTCTAACTGTGCCATAACTATTTACAGGTGTCTGACATACAGATGTTACCAGATTCAAGCCCCTGCCTAAGATACCAAGCTCTCCACAGACTTTTGTATTGGCATGTGTGCCAAAGGAGATAGAAATGGAGGCTGTTACAAATAACTGAAATCAATCTTTGAAATAAGAAAGGAGTTATGATTTCATTTGACAAATCTGATTTAGTCAGAATGCTGAAAAGGAGCTGGGCATATCACTGTCTACACAACAGTGAACAGTACACTATCATTGTTTTTTTGCCAAGGAAGCTGTTTACATCATGTAGTACACATGCTGTCCCAGAATTGAATCACATTATTTTTGTGCAAGTATGCTATACAAGCCAATAATCAATGCATGTGCCACAGGAGCATGCACAGAACAACATGCCTATAATAACTGTTTCAGTGCCATTTGACCATGACATGAGATTATATAGTCCAATGTGAAAATGAATATGAATAACTAGATACAATAATTTTTCTGTAATGACAGTACATTCACATAATGTTGCCCTTTCTGTAACTGAATAGCAAGCTGTGTAAGTCTGCTGATTGATATGTGGATGACTCACAAGCATGACAGGGGAAGTCTTAATACAAGTGTGAAACTCCACCTACACTAAATCATTATATCACATGATTGTGTTGCAAACAATCTCTGAGATAAAAGGGATGAAGGAGGCCTCTCCCACTGTAAATGTACACATTATAACTGTGGTGGATGACATTCTTGTATTACAGTAGAAAGCCACACAATGCTAACCAGTCACAGAATGTGTGTGTGTTGAACCCCTGAGCATTTGACTACAGAAAATACATGATACTGTGGAGAATGAATGTGCCATGGTAGAAGTGACACTACAATTGTGATATATGTCAGTATTTCGAGGCATTACATCATGTTATTGCTGCAAGGGATATGTATGTCTAATTTCTTTAGTAAGACAATAACACAGAATATTGTCTCATTCCCTTGGGCCAGAGGAGAGAGCATACTACAAACGTTATGTAAGTAAATATAATCACGTTATCATTACTCTAAATAAAAACATTACTATGGGAGAAATTACCATAGCTTTTTGTAGGAGGAATCAACATCTATACATGCACACATCAGATGTGTTTGACAACAGTGCTAGCAACATGTTCAATTGCAATAAGACTGAGACAAAATAGTCTAAGCAGTAATGGCTTGACATGAACTAACTGCTAAGGTCACAAGCTAGAGATTGGTGCCTGAATCACAAGCACCACATGACATGTTGCTGTGCAACCATGGCAGTGCTCATTTGAATGGATGACATTGCCATTACTGATCAGCTGGATGTTTATGTTAAAAAAGTGGTTGAAGGGCACAATAACACTATACAACTACACATCATATATGTATTTGAAGAGCTGTCTACACAGTATGAGGAGGAAAAACATATTCACAGCTGGACTCAGAACTCGAGCCCCCTACCGATGTAGGTACACAATTTACAAAGCATAGTATCAAAGTCACACCTGACAGGAAAAAGTCAAACTGCAAATGTGAGGACTGCAGTTATGTAAGGCTTATGTAATTATTATGTTGACAAAATATACTTTCCTTGGGGTGCTAGAATTTGCTAGTTGAACACTGTCGCTGAAAATACATAATAGTGTTTGTGAGGTAATCAGCTGTATATTACAGCAAGTCAAAGTTTAAGTAAACTTTATTGTCATTCAGACTCCACAACAAGTGCAAGCGAATTAAATTACATTACTCCAGGCTCTATGTACAAACATCTAACATATACAATAATTCACTCTTACTACATAGTATTTACTGTTTGACATATCAACAGACATTTACTATGCTAAAGAGACATAGTATTTATTGCACAGAATTCCACAGCTACTACTTATTGCACAGTATTCTGTTGGCACTAGCCTAAGGAAACAATATTTATCACACCAAAATTTCACAGCTGTTACTTTTTGCACAGGATACTGTTTTAGCATCAGTAGATATTGCACAAAAATAAGATTATACTCTGTTAGATTAATTGCACAGTGTATTTAAGACCTTTTAAGGTTATTGCACACAAACATGCTTCTCACTCATCATATTACGTACTGCCCCTGATGTCAAGTGAGATGTAAGTTGCTATTGGAGTTCAGTAGCCTGATGGGCTCATGAGACAAGCTTGTGCTAAATCTGGCTGTTTTGCAATGTATGCTATGATAATGCCTCCCAGAAGTTAAGTGCAAGAACAGTCTAGTAGGATAAGTGCAGTCCATGACAATTTTCCTGGCTCTGTTGAGACAACGAGACTGGTGCAAGTCTTGAATAGATGGTAGAGTGTTCCTTTTAATCTTTTCTGCTGCCTTTACCATGCTTTGGAGGGACTTGTGGTCTGTGGTGGAGCAGTTGCCATACCAGACTATAAAACTGTTTGTCAGGATGCTCACAATTGTGCCCCTGTAGAAGGTAGTGAGAACAGGGGCTAGTACACTTGCTCTTCTTAACCTTTGCAGAAAGTGTATGTGTTGATGTGCTATCTTGACATTGGCATTTGTGTTCACAGACCAAGACAAGTCTTCTGAGACATGCACCCCGAGAAAAGTACAGTTGTGTACACCTACCATAAATGTAGATGTTCGAGTGTCTTCACTGTTGCAGTCATAACTGTAGGGTGCTCCTGCCGGCAGGCAGCCCGAGGTCGGCCAGAATCCCAAAGTCTGGGTCCGGCGTCGGCTGTATAAGCTAGTGTCCTGACGTCAGTACGCCTTGGTACATAGCCCTCAGCCGACGCCATCTTCTCCAGCCTTTCTTGCCCTAGATGTCAGAAGTCCCCAACAAATCAAAAATGAATCCAACAAGGAAACACAAATACACCACAAATAAGAGAAAAAGAGGGGATAGGAGGGAGGGAAACCCCGACTGCAACAGTGAAGACACTTGAACATCTACATTTATGGTAGGTGTACACAACTGTACTATGTTCTTCGTGTTTCACTGTTGCAGTCATAACTGTAGGGTGGAATCCCAAAGCAGTGTAGAGGGGAGGAGGCTTTAGATAGAAGAAGGGGAGGCAAGAATACCCTGCAAGACAGCAGAGGCAAAGCCTGCCCTAGACTTAGAAAACAAGGGAGATTGTAGTGCTTGGAAAAAGTATGCACAGAACTCCAAGTGGCAGCTTCCAAGATATCCTTGGTAGGGACTCCTCTGAGGAAAGCTGTAGAAGTAGCAGCTGCTCTAGTAGAATGACTTCTAATGGTCCCTGGAAACTGTTTCCCATGATGAGTGTAACAAAATCTGATTCCATAAGCAATCCATTTGGAAATAGTTTGTTTAGAAATAGGTTTTCCAAGAGAACTGGAGGCAAAGGAAACAAACAATTGGTTAGACTTTCTGAAATCTTTAGTCTTGTCCAAGTAAAATCGTAACTGTCTGTGCACATCCAATGAATGCAAAATCCTTTCCCTTTATTTTGAGGATTTGGAAAGAAAGTAGGAAGTTGAATTGTCTGATTTAAAGCCACTTTCAAATCACCTTAGGCATGAAAGTAGGATTGGTCCTCAAGGATACTCTGTCCTGATGGAAAATAAGGTATGGTTCCACAGCCATGAGAGCTTGCAACTCTGAGACCCTTCTGGCAGAGGTCAATGCTAGCAAAAGAACAGTCTTCCAGGATAGAAACTTAATATCTGAAGATGCAGCAGGCTCAAAAGGAGGCAAAGTAAGTTTTTCTAAAACATAATTAAGATCCCAGGCAGGGACAGGAGGGGTCCTTGGAGGCCGCAAATTTTAGCCCCTCTCAAGAACTGCTTCACCAAAGGATGTGAAAAACAGGAGGATCAGAACTGTAATGCAGAGATAGCAGAAGCATGTATCTTAATGGAAGAAAAGGAAAGTCCTTTAGATAAAAGTTCAAAGGTAAAGCAAAATAGAGGAGAGATCAGGAACCTGAGGATCAGAGCCTCGGTCCTGCATCCAAATAGAAAACCTCTTCCATTTAGAGGCATAGGATTTCCTAGTGCTAGGCCGTCTAGCTTCCAAAAGAACATCCAAAACTTGTTTGTGAAGACTAGAGGAAATCAAATTCCTTTGAAGAGCCAAGCTGCCAGGCAAAGGGTCTTGAGATTGGAATGTAGTAACTGACCCTGATGCTGGGACAGAAGCGAAGGGTTCAGTGGGAGAATCCAAGGAGCCCCGAGAACAGGAGCTTTAAGGTTGGATACCAAAACTGTCGAGGCCAATTTGGAGCAATCAAGATGAGGAACTTGGGCTTGTCCTGTTTTATCTTCAGTAGTACCCGAGGCAGTAGAGGAAGAGGAGGGAAGGCATATGCTGAAAGGCTTCTCCAGCTGAAGGACAGGGCATCCACTCTCCATGCTGTTTTGTGGAAGGACCTGGTGCAAAAGCGAGGCAGCTGATGATTGAGATGGGATGCAAACAGATCTATCTGGGGACATCCCCAAACTGCAGTAATCCTGTTGAACAAGTTGGTGTCTAGCATCCATTCGTGAGGATCTGAAATGTTTCTGCTCAGGCTGTCTGCTAAGAGATTCTGTTTCCCTGGAATGAATTGAGCCTGGAGATGCAGATTCAAATTTAGAGCTGTGTCCCATAAACTCATAGCTAGTCTGCAAAGGGGGTATGAATGAGAACCCCCCTGCTTGTTGATGTACCACATGACCGTGGTGTTGTCTGTGCGAATTAGCAGAGGCCCTGGTTGTAAAAGGTTTTTGAAGGCTAAAAGGGCATTTTGAACTGCCAACATTTCCTTCAGATTGATGTGCCAGTGAAGATGGTCCTTTGTCCAGGTTCCCTGCTGGCAATTGTCTAGAAAGTGTGCTCCCCAAGCATAATCCGAGGCGTCCGTGGTTAGGATTTGAGTAGGTTGAGGGAGACGAAAAGGTTTTCCTTCGTTTAAAGTGCAAGCCCTGGACCACCAGAGGAACTCCTTCTGGAGGCAGGGGATCAGAGGAATCAGAATATCCAGATCGTGGTAATGCTGTGACCATACACTTTTCAGATACCATTGAAGCTTTCTCATGTGAAGCCTTGCGTTTGGAATCAACAGAATGCAGGAAGCCATGTAGCCCAGAGCCTGCAGGAATTTCCTTGCAGTGAGCTGAGATAGAGTTGCCAAGGTGTTGAAAGTAGAAGCCAGCTGAGTTTGTTTTTCTGGAGTGAGGTAGGCCCTTTGTAAGGTTGTATTTAAGAGGGCTCCCAAGAATACCATTTGTTGAGAAGGGATCAAATGTGACTTTTTTATGTTCACTGAGAATCCCAGTAGTAGGAGAAGACGTTGAACAAAGTCCAGATGTTGAAGCAGAAGATCTTTGCTGTCTGCCTGAATAAGGCAGTCGTCCAAATAAGGGTAAATCTGGATCCCCTGAAGTCTGCAGTAAGCCACTACTGGTGCCAGGCACTTGGTGAAGACTCTGGGCAGTAGATAAACCAAAGGGCAGAACAGAGAATTGAAAGTGCCTCGAACCTGCCTTGAACCTGAGGAATTTCCTGCGTTCTTGTCTGATAGGGATATGCAAATAGGCTTCCTTTAAGTCCAATGTCACCATCCAGGCATCCTGAGAGAGCATTGGAATTAGCTGTTGCAGAGTAAGCATCTTGAACTTTGGAATTTCCAAAACGGTGTTTAACACAGAAAGGTCCAGAATAGGTCTCCATGAGTTTTGTTTTCTGGGAACCAGAAACAGCCTTGAATAAAACCCTTTTCCCATTTCCGAGAGTGGAACAGGCTCTATGGCTCTCATGGCCAGAAGAGCATCCACTTGAGTTAAGGCCTCTGACCATTGAAGTTTTGGCAGATCTGGCCAACCGTGAGTCCTTGGCAAAGTGTGAAAGTGGAACTTGTAACCTTTTAAAATCACGTCCAATACCCATCTGTCCTGGGTAATATGAGTCCAATTTCTGTAAAAAAGAGACAGTTTTCCTCCGAGAGGGGCGTTCAGGTGAAGGGGTCCTGAAGCCCAACCGAGAGAGTCATTGAGTTTGCTTTCTTTGAGATTGGGATCTGTCTTCTCCCTTCTAGGTGAAGAAGCAGTCCATTGTCTAGATCTGTAAGAGGTCTGGCCTTGACCACGACCTCTGGAGCGCCTATATCTTCCCCTTTGAGGCCTGTCAGACGTGGGAAAGGACCAATTTTTAGAGGGCCAATTCCTGGAAAATCTAGGAGGCTGAACTTGCAAGAAATCTTACAGTCTGCATGGATTTTGCCTTTTCTTCCATCTTTTAATAACTTCCTCAGCCTTAGAACCAAAAGAACATCTTGTTGAACAGGGCATCTAATAACTTAGCCTTAACCTGTTCAGGTAAACTTTGTTCACGAAGCCAGGCATGTCTCCTAATCACAGTACCAGAGGCAGCAGCCCTGCAAGAAGCATCCAAAGCATCAAACCACAATGTAAGCTATGCTTGTTAACCTGTTCAGTAGCATGCAAAACATCCTGAAGTTCCTTATCCTCTGCACAAGCAGGATGGGAAGCAAGCTTTTGCTTTAAAACAGACAAAAGAAATTGCTGATATTTAAACATATGAAACTGGCAATTTAAAGCCCTTACAGACAGGGTAGCAGAAGTATATACCTTTTTACCCCACCTGTCTAAAGCACGAGAATCCTTCTCAGAGGGAATAGGATTTTTAGACGTAGCAACCTTAGCAGCCTTAGAGCCCTGAGAAATAGTTTCAGGATCTGCAGAAGGGTTTTTAAATAAAAATAAATGAGAGTCAGGAACCCTATAAAATCTATCAGGCTTAGAAGGAGCAGGAGGCATGGAATCAGGATTCAAATTAGCCTCAGAAAAAGCATCATCTACAATGTCCAAGACAGGCGGGATAGCTAAAGGCCTATGCTGAGGAAGAAGAAGAAATTCTCTAAGCCTCTTTTTGGAAGCAGAATATTCCTGTCCTTCCCAATGAAAATGTTCCCTCATCTCATGCAAGGTTTCCCCAAAAGAAAAATCCTCAGGCGGAGAGGCCGAGGGCAAAGAATCCTCAGCATCCGAATCCTCATAAGGGGGAAAGGAATAGTCCTGATCAGAGGAAGAAACAGAAGATACAGAAGCCTGGTCAGAGGAATCCAGAGTAACATCCTGTCGAGGCCTTTTCTCAGGAGGGGGGTGAGAACCCCTAATCATTGTAAGCAAATCTTCAGCCATCCTCAATAATTGTTTTTGTGTCTTGGGAGTGGATTCAGAAGCAGCTTGAGCTGAAACTTTAGACTTAGTAGGAGTCTTTGTCTTTGCCTTTGAAATAGAGATATGAGTAGGCCTGAAAACCCCCTCAGAAGCCGGTACCTGCACAGCGGTTCCGGACCCATCTGAAGGAGCGACGTCCGAAGGTCCTGCAGCAGTTAAAATAGTGGGCCTTGATGGCTCCCCATGGGAGTCCGTATCGGCCATCGGTTCAGAAGTGGCGGACGACAGGGGCTGCAAAAGCGCCTCACTGACGACAGCCGAACCGGACGCTGGCTCCAGCTGCAACGAGTCCTGTTTGGACCTCGGAGGCCTGTCTTTGTCTTTGCGCTTCTTTTGAACTCCGGTAGTGTCCGACGACATTCTGTAATAGAAGCATCTGCCAAAATAATTTAAAGCCCAATCGTACCTGCGCTTGATAGTACGAGAGTTGAACCTGGCACAGAACCGACAACAAGAAACGTCGTGGTCAGGGCCTAAGCAAGGTAGACAGTAAGAGTGGAAATCTTTATGAGGTATTTGTTTCCCACACGCTATACGATTATTAACTTTTTCTGACATCGGAGGAACAAGAAAAAGATTCCCCAACGGGGTACTTAGCTTTGAGAAGAGAAGTAAGAACTTTGGACCGACAACAACCAAATACGCTGTTCAAAAATCGCCAACCAACGTTTTGCGAGCTGCTTTCCACCGCACGGCAAGAAAGACTGGAGAAGATGGCGTCGGCTGAGGGCTATGTACCAAGGCGTACTGACGTCAGGACACTAGCTTATACAGCCGACGCCGGACCCAGACTTTGGGATTCTGGCCGACCTCGGGCTGCCTGCCGGCAGGAGCACCCTACAGTTATGACTGCAACAGTGAAACATGAAGAACATCTTGGCACTTTTTACCCTCTCCACTGCTTTCTCATTGATTGTGAGTGGGGAATGTTTCTCATGGTTTCTTCTGAAATCCACAATTGCCTCCTTGGTGTTATTCACACTGACTGCTGCTACCACACCAAGTTATCAGTTGTCTAACCTCCTCTTTATAGGCTGTTTCCTCCTCATTGCTGATGAGAACCACAACTGTGGCATTATCTTCAAACTTGATTACATGATTGCAACTGTACTTGGCAATGCAGTCGTATGTTAGCAGAGTGAATAGCAGAGGGCTCAGAACACAGCATTTAGGTGCACCAGTGCACAAGGTGATACTATTTGAGGTGTTCTTTCCTGCACATACTCTTTGTGGCCTTTCAGTAAGGAAGTCCAAAATCCAATTGCACATTGGAGTGCTGACACCTAGTTAAGTTAGCTTGTCAATCATTTGTTGAGGTGTGACTATGTTGAATGCCCAACTAAAATCAATGAATGACATGCGCACATAGCTGCTGTTTTCCATGATGTCCAACAATGAATGGAGTGCCAGTGAAATTTCATCTATCGTGGATTGATTTGGTTTGTATGCAAATTGGACTGGGTCCAAGTATGACAACAGTCTATGCACTTCATTACTATGGAAGTGAGAGAAATCCCAGTCACATAGACTTAAGCCACATACCTGTCTAGTTACAGAATATATATAATACAGCAACAGCAGCCAGTGCCACAGAAGAATTGAGAGTACAAGTGAGGCATACAGCATCTATGAAGTGATGAGATCTGCAGTGCATTGCCAATGAGATGTGTGTGTTAAAATAACTTTTACCCCTTACCTAACTAGTTACACATTTCTAGAAAACAGTGTAAGAAATGCAAGTGCCACAGGAGAATTCTGAATTTTAAAATGTGAGTGCACTTCAGAATGAGCAACCTCATCAGTATGTTGCAGAGATATTGTTATGAAAAGTGGGATAAGGAGATGGGGGACTCATGTACCTGTCTAAAGTTTTTTTTCCATGTGGAAGTAGTTTGAGTTCAGATGTTGTGGAAGTTCTACTTATCTGACTCAAAAGCTCCACACAGACAAGTTAGGGAATGTGAGATTTAAACATCTTACCTATCTAGATACATAATCTACACATCATTGTATTAAAATACACAAAATAGTAGAAGTTTGAATCCGGGGGGGGGGGGGGCGATATCACCACTTTATTGTAGAAACAATACTATTGTTAAAAGTCAATTATCTGATGTTGGATTTTAGTTCTATACAAAATATGTCACTTGAGTGGAATGTTACATTTTGCAAGTGTGAGTTAAAACATTCCCGTATATTATGAGCTCTACTCACACATGACAGTCAGTGTTGTATTCAAATGACATACCTAATTAGTTGCACATTTTACAACTGACTGTATGAACTGCAAGTACCACAGGGGAGGTCTGACTTTCATGGTCTGAGAATGCACTTTAGAAAGAATGACCTCAAAAGTGTGTTGCAGAGAAGATGTTGTGAAATGAGTGACAAGGGGATGGTGGAGTGATCTAGCAGTTTAAAATATTTCCTCAGAGTAGAAGTTGATTGAGCACAGCTATGGTGAAAGGCATGCTCACCTGACTCTACAAATACCCTCCACACACACACACACACACACACACACACACACACACACACACGAAGAGGGTCAAACCACCTACTGCTCTAGTTACACAATCTAAAGAGCACAGTATTATTCATAATCACTACAGGGGAAGCTTGACTCTTAAGGTGACAGAGTGCACTTTTGAAAGGATGACCTCAGCACTGTGTTGCAAAGATGGTGGTCTTGTTAAAACTATGATAAATGAGCTATGTGCAAAGTTAAATTTATTCTCCTCAGGGAAAGTTAGCACAGCAACAAATATTACACACAAGTTTTCCACTGTGAGCTTTGAATCTTCTACTTACACAATCTAGAGAGCACAGTATTAGTTGCAAGCACCACAGGAGAAGTCGGATTCTTAGGGTGAGAGGGTACACTTTTGAAGATGACCTCATCATTGTGTTGCAGAGAGGATGTTTCTATTAAAAGTGGGATAAGGGAGCTGTGTGCAATGTTGAATGTATTTTCCTAATGGGAAGTGGACACGGCAGCAAGCATCTCTCTCTCTTTCTCATTCACACACACACACATTGATCATCTGCTCTCAGCTCCAGCTGCACAGTCTAGAGAGCACAGTATTAGTCAGAAGTGCCACAGAAGTCTAAATTTAATTATGTGAAAAAGCAGAGTTGTAATTTTTAAAAATCCATTGTTTGGAATAGATGGTGCTATGCATCATAGATTTTTGGACAAATGCATATGCATGCATGCACAGAACAACCTAATAGTATTGTGCTTTTCCCATGTAATGACATGCTTCTTTACTAAGATTTATATACTGTCCTTCATGTACATTGTGTAACTGTGGGGGATGTGTACCTATTTAACAGTATGGGATGCCAAAGAAAATCAGCTGTAAAACAATGGATTATCAAGCATTACTGCCACTTCATTTCAGGATAATTGTGCAAGCATGAGACAAGACAAGTGTGCAATGTGCATTGACAAGACAAACAGACAGTTCCCACATAGGACAGGGCACTACAGAATAACAGTGCTGGATTATGTGTGAATAGGTTAACCAATATTGTAACACAGTTGCAAGTGGAACCACTGGAGAGCAGACATACATTAACCAACTGAATTGAGTCAGCATTGCTCTGACATCAAAATAACTCAAAATGCAATACAAACATTATGCAACCTAAACAAATAATACTTTTTATTCTCTCTCTCTCTGTCAGAAGCCCATGCTGCTAATGGCAGAGTACTAGTGCATGTGTTATATCTTGAGGTGTTAAACTTAGAATAGAATTAGTAGTAGTCTATGGTGCTCTTTGCTGACTTTCATGCAAAAAAGCATTATATGCATAGAACCACATGTGAACCTGCTGGAATACAGAATAGATGTGTGTTATAGTCATGTTTCAGATCTCATGATTTACACATTTGTTGTGAACGTTTTATTTAGTTAATCCTTATGAATGCTACAGGTGTAGCATGAAATTCATGGGGGACCAAACATGTTACTGCTGCCTGAAACATTTTGAAAAGGTTTACTGGATTCCACAGGTGGGAAGAGTTGGACAGCTGGCAACAGGAATACACAATACATGCATAGATTAATGCATGTTTCATTGCTGCACATTTGTCTGCTGTGTTACTTTTTGCTTTATCAGCATAATTATTCAGGCAAGATCTGTACAAAACAGGCTTCACAATAGGAAGCAGCACATTAATATAGTGGCAGGATAATGGTGTGTTAGGGGAGGATGTAGCTAAAATTTCCTGCCATAAGACTCATACAAAATATTCAGAAACATTTTTGCATACATCTGGATTCGGACCTTGAAAGCATACCATGGAAAAGTTAATACCTGAGCATTATCTAAACACACTATGCAGGAAGTAATACTTCACAAAGTTCACATGTGATAGCAGATGTCAGGAAACAAGAATGTACGTATTAATCTTCATTACCATCTAAGCACTACAAGACGTACATTTAACTCTTCAGCTTGCCGAAATGTAGATTAAACAGACTATACATAACTAAGAACAGCAGTGAGAATGGCACCCTAATAATGAGGCTGAAGTCAAAACCTTAACATTTTGCCATAAGCTGAGTACTTCCATTTTGTCTCAGCTGCAGTTGATGATCAGGGCCAGCCACTGTGCAAATGCAGAGGAGGAAGACTAACATGGAAGGAAGAAGAAATAGACAGGGTGATGGGGAGACAGGGACAAAGTAGCTTATGACATAAGGAGGAAAGTAAAATAAAATCCACTGCTCAGCAAGCAAACACTGTAGTTCCGTAAAGTAGATATAATGTAAGTCACAAAGGAGGCGGAGTACAGCAGAAGTAAGAACAAAACTCCAAATTTAATTCCAAGAATGTGCACTTATAACATACGGATGAGCGCTTTCACCATTACAGCTTCTTCAGATCCTTGTATAAAAGTCACAGAAGACCTCCCCTTATATAAGCAGCTCAATTAATCAATTAAAATCAATTAAAAGCAATGCTGGAGAATTTAAAGAACTCACCCATATTTAAACATATTAATATAAAGTAAGACAAAAAGATGACAAAAATATATATAAAACATGCATGATGACCTAAAAACATGTAAATAAACATTCTGATAAGTTAATATTAATAAAATACATAATCGAGAACATATACAAATAAATAATAGTTCATTTTATGTGCCTGCGTTGTCTCAACTTAGGTTTTATAGAAGCTCTATCATTCAACCCATGCCCCCTATCAGCTTTCAAACGAATGATCCAGTCAGTCTCCTTAGATCCAGTAAGATTCATAATATTACCACCCCTCTTATTCACAACAATTATCTCTAGGACCCGGAACAAAAAAGTATGATCATTGTCATTGGTGGTTATATGTTTTGCTAAGGCATTGTGTAAAGTGCCCTTTCTCATGTGGTAAATATGCTCTCTCATTCTATCCCTTAACGGCCGGTTAGTTTTACCAACATAGAAACTCGAGCATGCCTGACAAGTAGCTAAGTACACCACATTAGGTGTCATACAATCTGCATCTCCCTTGATGGAGAAAATGGTGTGTAAATCCGGGTGTATAAACACCTCACTGCTATCAATAAATGAACAAAAGTTGCAGTGACCACAGGGTTTAGTGTGACTAGTGTTCTTCATAATCCTATCATGTCTGGGGTGACAAAGCAATCACTTTAGGTTGCTCTTATTCCAAAATAGGAAACTTGGTGTCTCCCCCACAATGTGTTTCAAGTCAGCATCAACCAGGAGAATATCCCAATGTTTGCTAATAATTTCCTTTAACTGATATTGATCAGAAGTATACAGAGTAGAAAATTTAATAGATCTATTTAACATATGATCTCCAACGGTTTGATCTTGGACCCTGGGTCCAAAGTATGGTGCACCTGAAGTGGTGCGTGACATGTATGCTTCCTCCATGTATGGTATAATCTCATTATCCTTGTATCCCCGGGCCAGTAATTTATTTCTCAGATTATCTAATTCTGAGATGAATCCCCGTTCAGTGGGGTTCAACCTCGAGGCTCTAATGACCTGTCCTTTCATTATATTCTTAAAAACAAATTGTGGGTGCATACTAGACCTTAATAACAAGGAATTGCAATAACATGCCTTACGGTAGACCCCTGTATTTATCATATCATCTGTTAATCTCTCAATGTATAGGTCAAAAAAATCAATTCTATGTGTGGAATAATTCATGGTAAAAGTAAGGAATGCAGTTAAGTTATTCATTTAAGTTATTCATAATGGATAGCATTGATTCCAGCTGTTCTGATGTTCCATTCCAAAGGACAAAAAGGTCATCAACAAACCTTCTGTAGAACACCACATGTTCACAGAAAAGTGCATTCTTAAATAAAACATGTTCCTCCCAATATGCAAGGAACATGTTGGTGTAGCTATTCGCACATGGAGTGCCCATAGCTACGCCATCACGCTGTTTATAGATCTGGTCTTGGAACATGAATAAGTTGTTCTCCAAGACCAGTTCTAGAAAATGAACTATAAGGTCTATCAATACTGCAGTGTAAGTACTGTGTGCTTTCAGATAATTCAACACATAATCAAGTCCTATATCATTAGGTATTACAGTAAATAGGGATTGAATATCAAAAGTCACAAAAGTACAACTAGAGATTCTATCATGGTGTCCAATACATTCATACAGATCAATCAAAAATTGCTTGGAATCCTTAAAGACTGTAACATTGTCATTCAATACACATCTCAGATGTTTCACCACAAAAACTGAAAGATGTTCAGTTACCCAACCACGGCCAAAAACTATGGGTCTCATGGGTGGGTTCTTCATATTTTTGTGTACCTTGGGGAGACCTTGTGTAATCGGTATAGTGGGTGTATAAATCATAAGGTATCCATATAGCTCCTTATTTATTAAATTACTTCTAAGAATATCATAAAGTGTGTCGTGAATATATCTGTGACTTTATACAAGGATCTGAAAAAGCTGTAATGGTAAAAGCGCTCATCCGTATGTTATAAGTGCACATTCTTGGAATTAAATTTGGAGTTTTGTTCTTACTTCTGCTGTACTCCGCCTCCTTTGTGACTTACATTATAAGGAGGAAAGTGTCAACTGACAACAATATGTAGGCAACAGCTACACTTAAAACACTGTACTAACAGTCAATAACACTTAGATAATGCCTGGATTATAATCCTTGAAAGTAGTCAAAAATCTGCCTATCTGTGACCACTACCTCATCACATCACAAGTGAATTAGTATTTTGCAGAATTTAAATAATGCAATTAAAGGACAGTGACAATTTACTGAAGCAGAAGGTGTGAATAGAGAGAGAGAAATAAAGACAGATGGAGACAGGAATATCAAAAATATTTTTTGTAGGACATGTAGTACCGCCTGTATGGTGTGCTACTATTACTTATTAACTCATTATTAAGCTGTTGTGCGTGATTTTATTTTTGACCAGATTAAGTATGTTAAAAAGGGTTGATAGGACAGTGATGAAAATGGAGGTGGCAAGCAGAGGGTAGAAGACAGGGGAAAGAATGCAGGATTTGCAGCAGGGAGGTGGGGGAGCACCATATCTATCCAATTCTTCAGAACATCAATGTAGAAGTGTGCAAAGAATTTCATGTCTTTGGAGAGCCAGCACACTAGGAATGGGTGACAAATATTGTATAGCCAAATTGACACACTCTGTGTCAATAAAACACATAGAAGATATGTATGAGTTGTAATTTTTTTGTGTGATCAGGTTACCATTTTCTGTATTTTTCTATAGAAAGAGAAGAATGTTGGGAAGGGGCTTAGGAATGCCAGGGTCAGGTTTGTAAGGTAGTTTAGGATGCAGTTGTAGACAGATTGGACATACAAGACAGACAATGATGGTGATGGCCACAAAAGGTTGGTGGACTCTGATTGGGGATAGGTAGGGGACATTTGAGGCACACTCGGGTCCAGCTTGAGAACAGTGAAACTCTAATCCTAACCGTCAGAACTGTAATCACTTTCTCTTGTATCAGCTTCCACGGTCACTGCCAGATATAGCATCATTGCTGCAATCCAATGCAGGACATTTTTAACCCTGACAATTGAGGCAAAGAAGCCCTTCTTCATTATTTCTTCCATCAGCCCAGTCAGCTCCTGCTGGGTGACAAAATCCCCACCTCCACTCTTACTGTTCTTGGAGGGTATCACTGCACCAGCAGCTGGGGCAGAGCTACCTGACACAGGTGGAACAAGTAGGGCTGGTAATGCTGACAGGTTGTGAACACCAAGTGCTGGGTGTCTGTGCTGCCATCTGTGGAGGTATGGCATGCTAAGCCACATTGCTATGCTGGTGGTCATTTTGCTTTCGGTAGCAAGGTATGCAAACAGACGAATGTTAAGAAATTATAAAACCACACACACACAAAATCAGAACTAGGGTTATTTTTTTAATACATTTTTTAAATAGATATACAAATATGATAATTAACATAACTGAATATTGTACAACTTTGCCACATCCAGATATGATGACAAGGTATTAATGTGTCATAAAATAAACAAATCGTACTTCTAGGATACAAGAAATAGCAGCCTTTATTTTTCCATACTGTATAGGATATATGCATTCACGTCACAACTGAGTTGTTCCTGATATTCATTAGTGCTGTTAATATTTTAGAAATACTGTCCTGTAATAAAACTTAATTGCTAATTCTGGGTTTTGAACCCACACATAAGCTGCTATTCTCATTGCCTAATTCAAGCAGCAAGCGCTATCACAAAATGCATGCATGCTTCATATCAAGATTGTAGTATGCCTGTTCAACATGCTAGGGAGTGAGAAACTGAAAATAGCTATCTGGCTTGCATTTTGACCTGAGGCAAACCTGCCTTTGATAGGCACAGTCATTACACTTACACATTGTGCCACAGAAATAGATAAGTGACAGGTGGAATTTCTCCAGTCAGTACTGTAAAGAGTGCTGATGAAAGTGTACTGTTGACAGGTTTGTCTGTGCTACATAATGCAGTCTAAACTAAATTATTCACTGTTTCTCTTAGGTAGTGACTGAGTTTGGAACACTGCTGAATGGAGCACAAACGCAAAATGCATTAGAAATATTAACTGACAGTATAATGAATTCTATTGATGGGTATATTATGCAATGACCAGAGCAAGAACTGCATTCCAGTGACTCATTCATCTTTCTCATATCTCTTTGCAACATCAGAAATGTACTTTGTGGAACACATTATCGTACTTTTAGTTAATGACAAATCGTGTGAAAATGGACAGACAATGGCTCACATGCTGTTACTGACAATAGTTGAATTTTACACAACACAGTGATAAAAATAAGTGTGTAAGTATTTGTTCATAACTCCTGTAAAATTAATCAGCAACTGTATTTGAACCCTACATCACTTGTCTTATTTCTCTCAATTTACTTCAGTTACATATTGTGCTACAAGGATAGTTATTTGTGATGTGACATGTATTCACTAAGTACTATCTAGAATGCTGACATCCTCGCACTGAAGACAGGCATGTTTGTACTACATAAGGCAGACTAAACTAAAATTTACACTTTTTTCATTTAGTAGTGAACCGTGCTTGTGTTGGCAGGATTACAAATAAATAAAAAAAAACATTGAGAATAATTGAAATATGATCTCTAAACAGGATTAGAATACTGAATCATCTGTCTTATTTGCCTCAATCCACTTCATTTACATCGTGTGCCACACAGCTGGACATCTGGCATGAACATTCTCTGCAGTCATTACTACCCAGGGTGCTGATGACCGTGCACTGAAGCCAGGCTTATTTACACTACTGAAGGCAAGGCAAATTAAATTTTTCACTTTTTTCCTTAAACCCTGAAACATGAATGCATGCTGCCAAATGACATGCAAATGCAGAAGGAAACATTAACTAAAAACCTAAAAATAGTTTTGGATAATAATTTAAAGGGAAAAAAAATGAATCAATGTGTATATCTAGCAATGAGAAGAGCTATTATTGCATTACACAGACACATTTAGCATTTTCACACCTTCTTGCCACATCACTACTATCATTTATGTCCCACAATATTATTACTTTAGGTAATGCTATGGGAATGGAGAGGGGGCAGAGGACAACAGAAATACTGTAATCATTTACACATCACACTAAATTAATGGTGATACTTCAAATGACATATCTGTCAGGTTTGCTCGATACTAATACACGAGTTTCCTACCTCAACACATTCATACATGAAAATGAGTGCCAATATTTATTATGACCTCCCTCTGTGAAATTATCTCTAAACAGGTTTAAAGACTTGCATCACCTTTACTGTTTCTTCAAACTCACTACATTTACATCTTATGCCACAGAGGTAGGTATGTGACAGCTTGAATTTCTTCACTCAGTACTGTCCAGAGTGCTGAGGAAAGTGCACTATTGCCAAGCTGAACTGCACTACTGATGGCATTCCAAATTAAATTTGTCAGTCTTTACCTTAGGAAGTGAACTGCCGTTTGCTGTAATTGGCCACTGCCAGTCAATGGAGTACAATGCCAAATGGCATGCAAAGTATATAGGAAAAATAAATTTTAAAACAAGAAATTTAAATGTACATTTCTGATGTTTCCTCAACTTTATCTTGCAGCTGTAACCTGTATGGATTTGTACCATCAAATCAGGGTATTAAGAACAGCCATTCAGATTATTTCTTGTGTTTGCCACAGATAAAGGCATATTAGCAATGATAAAAAGTGTTTAGATGTACTCAAAATGTTATATTGTATCAAATCACATTAAAAGTGCAACAGAAACAAGTTATGAAAGTTGGCCTTTCTCATTTGCCAGTACATGTCTGGATGAGTGGGATATTGGCAACAGTTAAGATAATCACATACTCACATATTATTAAACAAAGACTGCAAATACTGCAGCTTTATTCCTGTCTTTCTTTACGATGCCTCATTCCCTTATCTATGCTTTCCTAAGAGCAAAGCTATCTCATTTTTATAGCATATGGTAGCTGTATCAATGATTATTGCACTCCCTTGAATATGCACATTTCTTTGTAAGAGACAGTAATTATGGTCATTAAAACACCATTTGAATGTTAGGAATGTTCCTTTCCTAACTCAGTCAATGTACTTTCAGACTAAGTCTCTTCTCACTGACATACCCTCAGTAAATGCACAGAAAAGAGGGGACACTGTGAAGCACTGGTTGTTCTAGCAGTCAGAGTAAATATTGACACCTGCAAGCCCTTGGCAGGTAACACTTCTCAATGCTTGCACTTGCAATGCTAGGGCAGATGCATGCACTCTTGTAGCTCTTTACATTATGTTTACCTTCCCTGCACTTAGTGCAAATTGTGTTATTCAGAAATACTAATGCTTTAACACCTCAGTGGTCAGAGTGCTGAATCTGTACTATATAAAGGTAATTGTGTAGCTAAGCAACTTGTATCATAGTGGGGAGACTGTTTGGATCCAGACAGCTCAATACTGTTAAATACACTTTGAGGAGCTTTATCTATTTTCTAAATGGCTTTGTTGGCAAAGTACATTGCTATATTTTACACAATCCTTTTGGTTTAACATTAAGGATACATTGCAATGCCCAATGCAACCAGTGGTTTGTCTGTCATCATTTACTGATGGCATAGCCCATGCATAGCAGTTATTAGTCTGCATTATAAAGTTTAGTAAAAAATGCTACCTGACTTAACTGTATAGGTTTTATTTTTCGGAATTTTAACATTTATTGTAGAAAAATATAGTATAACTTGATAGCAAGGTCATGTAGTTTTACATGTGAAGCCCATAGATCAGGTTGTGATAGCTACCTGGTTACCCCCCCCCCCCATTTCAATGGAGATGGCAATATAATCATTTTCTCTAGTTCTGCTTGAACACTGTGAATTAGTATTGTCAATGACATGATGTATTATATAGTTATACAACTACTGTCTATATTACAGAACTTCTATATTTGTTGTTATTCTATTTTTTTTTTTCGGGGAGGTTATCAATTTGTGTGCAGTCATAGGAAATATTACCTTTTAAGTGTGTGCATGATACATGCATACATTCATACATAATTGAGTTCACAGCCATCCTATGTATTATAATTTACTTTTATGTCCATTTTTTGTTTCATATCATGCAGGGATATGGTACACAAGACATCTGTATCCCACAAAACACCATTCACTGATGCAGAATATGAGGTCATTATCCACCCTTCCATCACCATGGAGATTTTTCTCTTAGGGAGAGGTGAAGGTGACAAATTTGCCCAAGACTGGATATGGCAACAGGTGGTCAACATCAATGCTGTCAGATGGCATGGGAGAACTTACTCCCAGATATGACACAGGACAAGTGATATGATTACCTTTGCCTGCCATAGGGTAGCTGCAGTTCCCCAGCAACAAGTGGCTCCTGGGAGTGGTCCTGCTACTGAACCACCACTGAGTAAACTGAGAAGTTCCTACCCACTGTCAGAGATCAAGGTAGTTCGGCAGAAAGTTTACACAGAAACATTAAAGTTGGTGCTGATGTGGACAACAGACCCAGAGTGACCCAAGCAGAACTTCCAAGTATGTAAAATAAAAAAGTGTCATTCTATATATGTTTATATGTGTATATTTTATATGTTTTACATATCTATAGCCAGCAATAAATGTGAGTTAGGTATATTTACATTCACACACACACACACACACACACACACACACACACACACACACACACACACACACACACACACGCACACGCACACACGCACACACACACATGCACACACACACACACACACGTGCTCATGCATTACACGGGAGTTAGAGGTGACTGTTTGGTGGGGGTGAATTGAGGTGGTCAGTATATTTATGTATGAGATGATTTTTAATCTGGACATGGAAGGGGATTGTTCTGTTTTTTGTTTCACTTGCATTGAGATACTTATCTTTCCTCTCCCTTTCTTACATACAGACACATCTGGATTACAGTCTTTAAGACCAGCTGCACATGGTAAGCATGCATTGTTTTATTGTTAGTGTATATAATGTAGGTTTAGGTCTAACCAAGACTAATATTTGTATTGTTTTAGTATCTATTATAGCTTAGCATACCTTTTGTATAACAAAGTTTTGATAATTTTCATTCCCTATTTCTCTCTTTTTGTTGTGTTTATTGCTTGTTGTCATAGGTGATCCTGACAGTGGTACTGTGGAACTCCCATCACCTGATGTCAGAGTATCAGTAGCCGCTGATGATGATGATGGCGGTGGTGGTAGATAGGTACAGCCTGGGGATGCAGCAGGCGAGACTCACATTTAGGTTGAGGTTCCCACATGCCTTGCCCATATTTCAGGCACAGTCAGTATGCCTACATATACCCATGACATGGAGCTCTCTGATATATTGGTGTCACTGGTGCAAGAGGTAGCACATTTGCCTTTGTTGCAGAAGTTTGTGGAGTCTATTCTCATTTCCTACCAGGTAGAATGATTGCTAATACTGCAGTGCAGCATATGGGGGTGGGGGTGCTGCACTCATGAGTATGCCATCCTTTATATGAAATTTTAAACCAAGGCCTCATCTGTTTGAGTTGGTGGGGGTTTAGATGGATGTAAAAGCTCCCACAGTACATATAAAAAAAGGGGGAGTTTATTGATGCCCTGATCAAATTGACCCTAGTAGTATAAATACAATCTCAGGTCTCCCTTTAAAAGTGGCTGCTAGCCTAGTCCTAGTGGGAATAATCTGGTTCGCAAATGGATAAATAAATAGGTGATCAAAAAGAGAAATAAATAAAATTGCGGTGCAATGCTGCAGCAGTGAACGATGTCACCTCACAGCAAGATGTTCTTCGGTTTGATTCTTGGCTGGGGTGTCTTCTGTGCTGAGTCTGCATGACCTCCCTGCATGCATATGGTGTTTCTCCAGGTACTCTGGTTTCCTCCCACATTCCAAAAACATGTGTCTGGAGAGTTTCTCCTTGGGCCTTCACTGAATATAGGCTCTGTCCTAGTTGGATTTTCCCAATCAACAAATGTTAAATAAAATAAACATAGGACAGGTTCAAGGTGACACAGATGATCAGGGTAGTGTGATTACTCCATTTGTAGAGTTAGCTGATTCTCTCCATTGCCATCATAAGAATAGGATGCCACACAGGAGTGTTGGTAGAAGTGCTCAGAGTAGGTCTGCTTGCCAGCCTCTTCCTGATACTGGTGTGTCATTAGGTGCCATCAGATATATGTGTAGGGTGATAAAAGGAACATAGGCATTTTCCACCAGGGCCTCAGAAGAGAGAGTGCAAGTACCAAACATCATGCATTTTGATGGGCATGGCTCCCTGAACCATTTGGGTAACTCCTTGGACAGAATGAATGACATAATGGATTGTGCAGTATCTGTGATGGATCATGTACTGGGGGAGGGTGAGCAACCATGTGTAAATGTAAAAGTGCGAGCATGAAAGATTTCCTTCTAAGCCAAATCCATAAAATACCAATGGTATCCTTAAAAAAAAAAATCAAAGACCACAGCTGCAATAAAATATCCTTTTATTCACAAACACAGGATTTAGTCTTGCTAATAATGGAACTTCATCAGATAATACATTTTCCTAAAAGGAATCAATTTAAAAAAGACTTCTAACCAATAAAAATACATATCACCACACACCCTCACAAGGTATCCAATTGGATTAATAACATAATTAAACAGCATAAAGTGTATGCAAGCATCCTCTATACAGGACATGTATCATCATGCAGCTAGCTCATTTTATCCAATAAAAATTGTTTAACATAGCCGATAACACCCCGCCCATCAAAAACATTCAAACCACATATTATGTACAAAACAAAATATTTCAGTATCAAAATGATTTATCTGATATTTCCATAATAAATAAATTCATCTTTTATTATTTGCCCTAAAGGCCTTCACAAAAAGACCTATAATTTAAAATTAAATGTAAATGAATGACGCAAACTTCATGTAGGCAAACCTCTTACCTATGCATCAAGGGTACCTGGTAAAAAGCTAACAACTTTATGTAATATTAATAGTAGTGAAGTGCAATAAATCCACACTATCACTACTAATATTGTTGATTTTATTGATATTATTATATTGCAATACACACTAAATGCGCCTACAATGTATTATAGATTTGATGATGTTTGACCACTAAAAATAAAAGCACAAACACCAATCGGCTTTGGTAAACCATTAGTCTTCAAAGGAATTATATTGCTCCAGATAGACTTACTTCAATAGGTGTATACCAAGAATACCAAACTTGTACATCTTTATTTATAAATCAATACACTAAATAACCAGAAATATACATATTTATTAATGCATCTAATAATAGATTATTATTCAGCCTATCGGATCGCATAAAACCATGCGATCACCAATGGTCTTAAACTAAGGTGTGTACTCACCATATCTTGACCAAACTATGGATATTTGGTATTGAATCTATAAAATTGCATATTTCAGTGTGATAACCAATCCGTTATGTTAAGTTCCAAACTGTAAGCCAACAACATTACCTTAGGGCATATATTTCTCTTCATACTGCTTTTTATGACTGTTTAATATTTAACCAGTCAGCATATAAATTTAACCTAATTGCAAATAGTTTTCAGATTGTATGACCAATATTAAGCCCATAGAATCACGTTTTTCAACCCGTTGGCCTATCAGATTACATTAAACTATATACTGTACAACACGACGTTAACTTGAGGCATATATTCCTCATCATACTTCATTTTGTGAATGGCTAAAATTTAACCAATCAAGTGACAGAGTAATACCTGACTACCAATGATTTCCAAGTTCTATGGCCATACTAAATGCAAAAAATAAACAATGATCGGCTCATCTGATCGCGTATAGAAATGCAATCAGCAGTTTTCCTAAAACTAAAAGGTATACTTGCCATTTCCAAGCTAAACAATAAATATTATATCAATCAAAATGGTAGCAGCAGCAACAACCATGCGGTTCTTTCCAAAGGATAACTCAGCACAAGTAGAACACAGTACAGAAAATCCAAATGGTATCAGCAGCAACAATCATGCGGTTCTTTCCAAAACACAGCTCAGCACAAGTAGAACACAGTAGATAAAATCCAAAAATCAGGTTTCATGAGTGCACACAGTAGGTAAGCGCTTTCACAATACAGCTTCTTCAGACCATTGAAAAGTGCAATCAATTAAGCAGCCTTTATATACTCAACATCAATTAATTCTGATGTCATAATCACAATTTAATGAAACAGAACCATCAAGCAAAAGTAGTGATTCCTATATACACAATAAAATGAACAAAGAAGCCAATAAGTAATAAACATATACTAATATTTAACATATATATATATATATATATATATATATATATATATATATATATATATGAGTGTGTATAAATACTAACAAAGCACAACATTCTACGTTTAGAAAAGAACCGCATGGTTGTTGCTGCTGCTACCATTTTGATTGCTGTTTTACTTGTTTCATTCAGCAGCGTGACATTTACCTTGTGGAGTGCTGGTGTGCTTATCTTTGTAATAAATATTATATGTTGATCTTATAGTATCGCATATTTAAATGCAATAATCAAAATAGCTGTTACTATGCTAAGAAACCTATATGGCCTGCGAAGCCTGAGGGAATGTATACCTCTTCAATAATCAATCAGATGGCACATTTAAGCTTAACAGCCAATAGCGGATTATTTATTTATTTTTATTTTATTTTACATTTGTTTACCGTGAGAAATCCGACTGGATACATGTCCATTTTCAGCGGAGGCCCGGGGAGAAAAGCTTCAAAATCAGACAAAAACAGCAATTATGAGTTAAGTAAAATACATATTAGATATTGAGGATGATTACACGAATACATGTCATTATGTTATAAAAACAAATAAACAATGTAGTAATTATACTAATATAAGTTCTATAGGTAAATTCTTTTAATACATTTACTGAAAAAAAAAAAAGCAATCATAAGATGTAGGTAAGGAGACGACTATTCCTGTGAGAAACTAGTAGACACCAGATAGTGGTCTATTATGAGAGTTTTGTTACAGGAAGAATAAAAGAGGATTAAGGTTTGAGCGAGAAATTGAAGACATTTAGGATCCTAGGTAGGGTTAGTCAGGAAATGAGCATTGGCATAGCCAGTGCGACTAGAAGTGGTGGAAAAGTTGTTTTTTGAATTGGGGTAGACAAGTAATTGTGAGAATACTAAGAGGAAGTGAGTTCCAAACTTTTCCAACGACGTTTGTAAATAGTGCATCACCTCCTGAGTTGAAAGATTTAACCATTTTCAAGAGTGGCCTGTTAGAAGAGCGTAGACTGTTTAGGTTGGTATATGGTAAGACTAAGTTCTCAAGTGAAGGATATTTGTCAGGGTGTTTGAGTATTTTAAATGCCTCAGTAAGTTGGGTCAGTTTTACAAGGTTTAGGAGTTCTATCCACCCTAGGTTTTTTAGGTTGATACAATGATGAGTTCTATATGGAGTTCCTGTTGCAAATCTTGCAATATGATTGTAAGAGCAGGAGAGTTTATTTAAGTTGATTTTGTTCAGCTTGGTGAAAATTGTGGATGCATAAAGAAGGGTGGAGAGCAAATGTGTCCAGGCAATGGTCACTTTTGCCGTTGGGGTTAGAAAATTTTTGATTCTGTATAGAGATCCTAGTTTTTTGTTCACAGTTTTAATGGCTAAATTAATATGTGTGTCAAATCTGAGTTTATTATCAATAGTAACTCCTAGTAGTTTCGTGTGAGGGTCTGGGGAGATAATCGTCCCATTATTTGATGTTATAGAAAAGTCTATAAGGTGAAGTTTGTGGGTTGGCTGAAAGAGCAATAATTTAGTTTTTTTTGGATTTAGGATTAACTGACGACCAAATAGCCAGTTTTCCACTTTGGTAAAGCAGCTTTGAGTTTTGGTTAGTAGTCTGTCAAGAGATATGTCAGAGCATACTAGTGTCGAATCGTCCGCATATTGAATACAGGTGGCCTCAGGAATGGCTTTGTGGAGATCATTAATGAAGACTGAGAAGAGAAGTGGACCTAATATGGACCCTTGAGGAACCCCAATGGTGTTAGGTAGCAAATTGGAGAGTTTATTCTGCCAGAGTACTGCTTGTTTCCTGCCAGAGAGGTAGGCATTGAACCAGTCTAGAGTTAAGTTATCCAGGTAAAGATTTTTTAAGGTGTATTATTTGTATTTATTTATTTAAGATTATAAATCTATATTCAATGAAGAGGATAAACCCACCCATTCTCAGGCACGACTTCTAAGTGGTTATTAATAAAACAATAAAGTTGCATATTGTGGCTCAAACACCAATACGTTTTAAGCAAGCACTAAACCATAATAAATGGTAACAACCTCTATCATGGCATGTGTGCAACATAGAATTAGCACAATCATTTATATTTCCTTTCAAAACCAAATTGCTCACTTGTTCAAAAGCACGATATAGTTGTCTTGTAGCAAATAGACAATAATACTGCTTCAATAATCGATTAGATGGCACATTTAAGCTTAACAGCCAATCGCTGTCAAATTCTAAATCTATATTCAGTGAAGGGCATAAACACACCTATTCTCAGGCAAGACTTCTAAATGGTTGCTAATAACCCAATAAAGTCACGTATTGTGGCTCAAATGCTAATAACTTTTAAGCAGGCACTAAACCATAATAAATGGTAATAACCACCATCATGGCATATGTGCAAAAAAATAGCGCAATTGTTTATATTTCTTTTCAACACCAAATCACTTACTTGTACAAAAACACAATAAAGGTACCTTATAGCAAATAGGCAATACCTTTATATTCCAGGCCAAACTTTATCTGGAATTAGCTTTTAATTTAAGCAGGCATAGAACTGAAGCTGCCTCATTTAATCCTGGTCAACAATGTGCAGCAAGCCGTAATTGCCATGATAGTTCAGCTTTTCAAGAAGTAATGTTTAAACTCCATTATAGTGCTGTGCCTGCATTTACACCATTTGCTATTAGAGTGACACCTGTTTGAGAAAGGACATGTTTTTTTCTCTACTCGGAAGATATAGTCACATCTGAAATTATGCTGTATTAGCAATCTTTTGAAAGCATTTGTTTCTGCATGCTATTTGAAACTGCTACAGTTTAAAATGTCTGCACTCAGGACTGCATGTCTAACTTACTGTGTTGCTAAAGAACTGGAACCTTGTCTCTCTCTCTCTGCTTTTACTGTTTGATAAACTTCTTGCAAGCTGACTTTATGCTGCTGTTTGCTAGAGCTCAGCTCTGTAATACACAGCAGTTTTATGTCTCTATAGGAAGTTATGCAGTTACTAGAAATGGAGTCACAGCAAGCTCATAGTAAACCACTCTTTATTGGATGCTGGGGTGCATGGTGAGTTATCTGCCTGACCCTAATGTACTGTTAAACCTTCTTTGAAGGCCCTAGAGTCTTTCAAAAGTCAGAAGACAGAAATGTATGATAGACTATTATATTCATGGAACAAAACTGCACCTTGCTTAGCTGTGGCCAGTCATGGCAGTGATAGTGATGTAGAGCAATTAAAGGATGTGCTTGCAAGGCTTCAGCATACCTATAAAAATTATGAGACACTCTGGTAAGTATTCTGCATTTCTACTGAATGTCAACACAGAAGAATCACTACAGGAGCTAAATACTGGATGGCACGGTGGTGCAGGGGTAGCGTTGTTGCCTCACAGCAAGAGGTTCTCTGGTAAGAGTCTCGTACCTTCTATGTGGAGTTTGCATGTCCTCCCTGCATTCGTGTGGGTTTTGTCTTGGTGCTCCAGTTTCCTCCCACATTTCAAAGACATGCATCTGGAGCATTTCTCCCCGGTCCCCCACTGAAAATTGGCTTTGTTCCAAGATGAACTTTCCAGGTAAACAAATGTTAAATAAATAAATACAAATAAATAGTATTACTCTCCTTGATAAAAGGCACGTTTTATTTTTGTAAGCCAAGTTAAAGATTAAAGAAAGGATAAAACAGAAGCATGAGACTGAGTCCTGTTCATCAGCATCATTCAAGCATTCTAGAAAATCAGTTAAATTGTTCTCTCAAACATCTGATTTAATCAGCAGGCTAATTTTAGCCCATGCAGAAGTGGAAGTGGCAAGAGTGCTAGCTTCTTGCATCAGAAAGGAAGCTGCTCAAAGTGGATGCTTCACACAGGCAGGCCAAAGGAGAACCCCAGTTAGAAATCCTCCAAAAGGAACATGAGGAAGCAGTGGCCTTAGCTAAACTGAGCATCTTAGAAGAAGCTGTAGAGGAAGAGATAGTCATCAACCATCCCAGCTTAACTGCCTTGGAAGATCCTACAAAATGAACTTTGCAATTTGTCTTAAGTCAGAATGTGCATAGATAATATCATGCCTACTGGGGAAAGTTTCACACACAAGGTTCCAGTTCATCATCCATCTTTAATTCACAGTGCAAGAGTTTATACCGCTTCTCAGATTTTTGCAGGTTCAGATTACCAGAATCTCAACAAGCCTCTTAGTACTAGGAATATGTTTGCTGAGGCACAGCTTTCTTCAACAAGCTGTGCAACTAGACATCCAGAAATTAAACCTCTACTTGAGCCAAACCCATTTGCAACCTACATTTACTCCTATATCATTCAAGTAGAATGCACCGGGTGCCATCAGCAGCAGTAATGCTCAGGGAGCACCTATGCATATGAAAGGTTAAAGAACTGACATGTCAGACTTTGCAAGGCACATGATCCAATGAGAGCTCATTAACACTGGGCTAGTAAAAATTGGTGACCATCTGGAGAAATATAGGAGTTGGAGTTCCACTTTCAAGGCAGCAATTCAAGATTTGGACATCTCACTCTAAGAAGAACTGGATTTATTAATAAGATGGCTGGCGCCTCAATCAGTTGATTACACCAGAAGACTGAAAACTGTCCATAGTGAAGATCCATTCAAGGGTCTCACCACTAGTTGAGAGTGAAGAGAGCAAACAAATAGAAGTTCAGAAGTTACTGAGCCTGATCTATTTAAAAGATTGCAGAACTTTCCAAATTTATCCATTAAAGACAACTGCAAGTTGCAGGAACTTGGCAATCTTTTTCTTGAACTTGAGATCCACAGCTATCAGACCTTAGTTAGTTACTGCTCATGGTGTGAGCCATGTGGTTGCAAAATTGCCACAAAATATTCAGGACAAGTGGACTTTTGATATTGTTGCTTCTACCTGGAACCTGCTAGTCACATTTCTGGCTTTGTCTTTCTTCTCTGAATTAGTGGTGCAGCAGTTAATGTCATCTCACAGCAAGATGTTCCCTGGTTCAATTCTCAGCTGGGGTGCCTTCTGTGTGGAGTTTGCATGTCCTCCCTGCATTCACATAGGTTTCCTCTGGGTACTCCGGTGTCCTCAAACATTGCAAAGACGTGCATCTGGAGCATTTCTCCCTGGGCCTTTGCTAAAAATAGACTCTTTCCTATTTGGACTTTCCCTGTCAATAAATGTTAAATGCATTAGAGAGTTAGCCAGGGCAAAGAATGATCCAATATTCTCAATTAATGAAATATATGGCCTGCCCTCAACACCTGCAAGGCATAAGAACTTAAGTACAATAACTTCAACAATGTTATTTCTGTCCACAAGACAGAAGTTGTGCACAACACTTCATCTGTCAACAATGATGTGAGAAATGTTAAAGTCAATAATCCAAGTCGCCATTGTCCATTACATTAAAAACCTCACTAGAAGTGTCATGTGCTTAGAGGAAAATCCTTACACAAGCACAAGAAACGTCCTAGAATTATGAAGTTTGCTAGAGGTGCTGTGCTTCAGCAGTACACCTTGCTGGGGACTGTAAGGCTATTATTAAGCTCTCCGAGTATAATAGTGATCAGCATGTTACAGCCCTACATCCAAATTCTCCTCAAGAAGGCTCTAACCCCATCTTTATGTATGACAGGGAGAATTCTGAGCTAGTATCAACAGCTGTATCTTCTAAGTGTACTGAAGTAGGTGGAGAAGCTCCTCGTTGGAAATCCTGTGCTAAAATATGTCTTGTTCGAGTACTCCCCAAAAGACATCTGGAGAAAACTGTTAAAATGTATGCTCGCTTAGATGACCAGAGTAAACATTCCCTTGGACCTCCAGAGTTCTTTGATTTGTTTAACATAAAAGGGAACTCGGCACCATACATGTTAGGTACATGTGCTGGCCTGGTGAATACTACAGACAGAAGAATGAAAGCCTTTATTGTAGAGGCGATACAAGGCAACACTATTTCCACTTCCTTCACTCATCGAATGTGATCAGCTGCCGAATGATAGAGAAGATTCCCACACCTGTAACTGCTGAGCACCATCCTCATCTGAAGCACATAGCCGATTGCCTTCTTCCACTCGACAAGTATGCTAATGTCTTGCTTCTACTGGGCAGAGATATTCTGAGAGTTCACAAAGTGCACCAATATTGCAAAGGTCATAATGATGCTCCCTATGCTCAAAGACTTGATTTAGAATAGGTTATTATGGGAGATATCTGCATGAATAAAATGTGTAAACCCTGCAGTATCCATTCTTACAGGACCAGCATGCTTGGAAAGGGGTGCCCGTCTTACTTCAGACAATGTTCATAACACTATTATATAAAAGATAGAGCTAATCTGCTCACAGAGGTGTCTGATGACATACAATACTTCCCCCATTTAATCCCTGAAGACCAGTCCTGGAGACACAGTCTTCCAATCTACTGCTGATGACAGTAAGATAGCTCCTTCTGTTGAAGAGAGAGAATTCATCAATATAATGAACAGAGAATGTTTCAAGGCTAGCTCTAATAGTTGTGTAGCTCCTTTAATTTCCATACTCCAAGCTCTATTTTGCCGAATAATGGTGAACAAGCCATGTCAAGGTTTGCTGTATTAAGGAGAACATTAAAGAGCAAACTGGAAATGAGTAACCACTTCATAACATTTATGCAGAAAATACTTGATAATCACTCTGAACCAACTCGACCATTGAATGGAGCAGAAGAATGTTGGTATCTTCCATCCTTTGGTGTCTACCATCCACCCAAGCCAGAAGAAATTAGAGTGGATTCAATGCTTGTGCTAAGTATAGAGGTTTATCTCTTAACAATGATCTTCTAACTGGGCTACAATATCAACCTTGCTGGAGAGCTGATACAGTTCAGCATAGAACCCACTGCAGTTACAATTAACATCCGACAGATATTCTATTGTTTCAGCGTTTGTAAACATCACAGAAACTACCTCAGATTCCTAATCACAATAATGACATCAACAATGAAGTCACAGAATATCGAATGAGAGTCCATGTATTTGGCAACAGTCCATTTCCTGCAGTAGCAACATATGGGCTTAGAACAGCTAAAGAAGGAGAGAAGGAATTTGGCTCAGATGTTCGACTGATTGTAGAAAGAGACTTATGTGGATGACGGACTTGCATCTCTGCCTTTGGTGAAAAAAGCCAGTGATTTGCTCACAAGAACTTGGCAGCTCTTGTCAAAGGCCAACTTCAGGCTTTACAAGATAACCTCCTATACTAAGGAGGTGATCAAAGTCTTCCATCAAGATCAACTAAAAACATTTAAACCAAATAAACAAAAACTAAAAATAACAAAACTCGGTGATGAACCAAACTGATACTTTAATACCACAATTCAGTAAGCACTTTCGTCTTTCCATACACAAGACTTCATCAGACTAAATTAAAAAATTATACTTCATTCATTAAATACTAAAACTTTTCATCACATGACATTTTTAAATTCAATGTCTTAACCCTTTCCTTTTCAAATAGGATACAAAATATTCTCTGTTATTAAGCCCAGGGGGATAACAAGCATTCAGCTTCACTTGCCAAGTGTATTCCAACCATCCAAGCTCATCATCTGCATTCAACTTTATCTCAGAGTCAGCAATATTTCCCAAAACTACAAATTTAAAATCAATTTTACAACCCCCCATTTTATAATGTTTGCCCAAAGCATTAGTTTCATTGCCAGTCTCCACAGTTCGTTTGTGCTCATACATTCTCTTGTATAACTCCCTGCTGGTACGACCAACAAAGAATGCATCACAAGACTGACATATAATTAGATATACAACAAATATTGATTTGCAAGTATAAACACTGTTTATATATATCTTAACACTGTTAATGACAATTTCTCTTACGCCTTCCTAAATTAAGTCACAAAGACTGCATGCCAAACACTTCTCCATGCTACCTGTTACGCTAGAAGACCTAACATTAAGTTTACTTTGAAATAAGTTTTTAAAACTCTTTCCTTTTTTTGTACACAAACCATGGACTATCTTCAACTGCTTCTTGTACTTCTTCACTGCTCTTCAGTATTTTCCAGTTGGTTTTAATAATCTGTTTAATGGCTCCAAACAATAAACACTCAAAAGCTCCAACCTGTTTCCATTCCCTCATTATTGGGAATGACTGTATATAAAAGGACTTTACATCTAAAGTGACTAAGATATCTGAATCTATAACATCCACTTCTTTGATGTGCCTGATAAAATCAAAAGTGTCTTTGATTTAAGCACTACCTTTGACTGCCACCTTTTGTAAATTCCCAATGATGAGGGAATGGAAACAGTTAGGTTGGAGCTTTTGAGTTCAGGTTTGTTCTCAAATAATACCACCAGCCAATGGAGATGTTAGATGATAATTTGAGCTATAATTATTTTAAGTTCAAAGAAGATTTGTTTTCCATCAAAAAAATGGGGTGGCGATGGGTGCAGTGATGGTACCCAGTTATGCGAACATCTTCATGAATGGTTGGGAGAAAAGGCATATTTTGACTGATGCATTTAAAAACAACTTACTCTGTTACAAACGTTTCATTGATGATTTGTTTATTGTTTGGAGAGGTGGAATGGAATCTCACAAATTGTTTTTACTTTACATTAATGGGGTTTGCACGTATTTGAAATTCATCTCAGTTTGGAATGAGAAGAGTATCTCATATTTGGATGTAGTAGTGTACAAAGAAAATGGTAAATTATTAACTAAAATTAAAAAAAGAATGTACAAAATAATGCATATTTGCACTTTTTGAGTATGCATCCGAAATATATGAAAGAGAATAATGTCAAAGGTCAACTGATGAGAGCCCATCAGCTTGCTTCAGGAGACACAGACTTTATTAAAGAAGGTAGAGCAATATGTCATAAATTTGCAGCTAGGGGTTATTCCAATGAATTAGTTAGAAGCAAATTTGATGAAGTGAAAGGAATTATGGACCATTTTGGAGGCCCCCCTAAGAAAAATATGATTAGAGACTACAGGACTGCTATGCAAATATCCACCAGTGTAGATTCGGAAGCCATTAAACAGATTATTAAAACCAATTGGAAAATAGTGAAGAGCAGTGAAGAAGTACAAGAAGCAGTTGGAGACAGTCCGTGCTTTGTGTACAAAAAAGGAAAGAGTTTTAAAAACCTCTTCCAAAGTAAACAATGTTAGGTCTTCTAGCATAACAGGTAGGATGGAGAAGTGTTTGGCATGCAGTCTTTGTGACTTAATTTACGAAGGAGTAAGAGAAATTGTCATTAACAATGTTAAGATATATATAAACAATGTTTATACTTGCAAATCAAAATTTGTTGTATATCTAATTATATGTCAGTCTTGTGATGCATTCTATGTTGGTCATACCAGCAGAGAGTTATACAAGAGAATGTATGAGCACAAAAGAACTGTGGAGACTGGCAATGAAACTAATGCTTTGGGCAAACATTATAAAATGGGGGGTTGTAAAATTGATTTTAAATTTTTGGTTTTGGGAAATATTGCTGACTATGAGATAAAGTTGAATGCAGATGATGAGCTTGGATGGTTGGAATACACTTGGCAAGTGAAGCTTAATGCTTGTTATCCCCCTGGGCTTAATAACAGAGAAGATTTTGAAGCCTATTTGAAAAGGAAAGGGTTAAGACATTGAATTTAAAAATGTCATGTGATGAAATGTTTTAGTATTTAATGAATGAAGTATAATTTTTTAATTCAGTCTGATGAAGTCTTGTGTATGGAAAGACGAAAGCGCTTACTGAATTGTGGTATTAAAGTATCAGTTTGGTTCATCACCGAGTTTTGTTATCTTCCATCAAGATGACTGAGCAAAGGATTTGAAAGATTTAGGTCTAGGAGTGGATATGCCACCTATGCAAAGGAATCTTGGCTTACACTGGTATGTGATTTCAGACACACTCGCATTTCAAGTATCGGACGTTGAAAGACCATTCACCAGACATGGAGTGCTATCTTCACTGAACAGCCTATATGACCCACTAGGTTTAGTGACCCCAATTACCATACAAGGAAGAGCTATACTTCAGCAGCTCACTGAAAGGGAAAGAGACTGGGATGCTCCATTACCTGTAAGTGCACAGCCAAAGTGGGAGAAGTGGAAGAAACACTTGAAGGCTTTAGAGCAACTCTACATCCCCCATTGCTACTTTCCTTGTTCACTTACAGGATGTCAAAGGAAAAAAATCCATATTTTCTCTGATGCATCCACAGAACCTATAGCTGCCGTGGCCTATCTCAATGTAACTGACTCTGCAGGTCAGCTTCATGTAGGCTTTTGTTTGGAAAGGCAAAACTGGCCCCCCAAGACCTGCGCATACCATCCCCTGACTCGAATTATGTGGTGCAACTTTGCCTGTGGAAATGGCTGACTTTCTACAGGATGAAGTGAGCATTGAAATTAAAGCTATCAGGTTTTATACTGACAGTAAGGTTGTCTTAGACTATATATATACATATATATATATATATATATATATATATATATATATATATATATATATATATATAGATATTCACACACACAATTACGCTAAATGATTTTACATAGATGTGAACAGGGTAGAGCATATAAAGAAAACCAGCAAACTTGAACAATGGCAATATATTCCAGCAGAGCTAAACTCAGCAGATCTTGCTATCAGGTCAGTCTCAGCTGCACGTCTTAAAACATCTTGGTTATCAGGACCATAATTCTTGATAACTCAATCTTCAGCAACATCTCTTGATAACTACCATCTTATAAATCCAGACAATGACCCTGAGATTCATTCTGAAGTCATTTCACTAAGCACTAATATTCATTCATTCTTTTGCTTTGGGATACATCACTTCCAGCTTTTCTCCTCTTGGTTGAAACTTTTGTGAACTTTTGGATGATTAATTCACATTGCCTGCTATTTTCAGAGAACAAACCAGTTACAGAACTGTAGTGGATGGCATATTTGTGAAAGGCCACCGAATGTTTCTGAACTAGAACAAGTGAAGATATTAATCATACTACAGATACAAGATGAAACTTTCTTGGAAGAAATGTGGTGACTTAGAAGTAAAAAAACAGGTTTTCAAGGGAAGCCCTCTCTTCAAACTAAATCCCAGGATAGATGACCATGGCATGCTGTGGGTGGTTGCTTGAATACAGAAAGCTTCCTTGGAAATGACCACCACCTGGCTGCCTTACTCATTCATCATTTTCATGAACTAGTCAGCCAGCAAGGAAGACACTTCACCAAAGGTGGCATTAGGGCTGCTATTTTATGACTCATTGGTGCAAAAAAGACAGATTGCCACTATCATACATAGGTGTTTCAAGTGACAAAAGTTAAGATGCAGGCAACAGAAGCAGCAAATGACTGACCTACCTATTGACAGACTGTGCAAAAGCCTCCCTTTACCTATGTTGGCCTGGATGTTTTTTTTACCATGATCAGTTGTGGCATCCAAGACCCATGGAGGTCAAGTCAACAATAAAAGACAGGCAATGATATTCACCTAAGTGTGTGAGCTGTACATATTGAATCAATGGACACCTCCAGTCTTACTAATGTTCTCTAAAGGTTCTTTTCTATTAGAGGACCAGCAAAGGTGCGAAGGTCAGATTGTGGTACCAATTTTATAGGAGCATGCAAGGTATTACAGATTGACTCTAAATGTATTGAAAACCATTTGCTAAATCAGGGTTGTGAGTGGAGACTCAATTCACCTCATTCTTTGCTTGGGAGCATGGGAAAGGATGATTGGAATTTTGAGACAAATACGTGATTCCATGCTACTCTGTGAATTCTTCTTGTTTAACTCACAAAGTGCTTACCACCTTCCTGGCTGACGTATCTGTCATAATAAACTCCAGCCCATTAGTTCCCATCTCTTCAGATGCCGAGTCTCTGGTCATTCTAACTCCAGCTGCTTTAACTTAGAAAACCAGGGTAATTCCAATACCTGCAGAAGTCTTTGATAACTGTGACCTTTACAAAAACCAGTGGAGACGTGCAACATCTCGCCAACTGCTTCTGGAAAAGATGGAGAATGGAGTACCTTAATCTTCTACAAGACCATCCAAAGTGGCAAACATACAGACCTAACCTACAAAAAGTTGACCTGGTCCTTCTGAAAGATTGGCAGGCACATCTTATTCATTGGTCTGAGTTTCATCACAAAACTTCTTCCTAGTGATGACGGTAACGTCTGTAAGGTTGAAGTAAAAACTGCTAAAGATTGAAATGTCAAGACTTTCTTCAGGCCAGTTAGAGAAATTGTCTTCCTCCTTTCACTGAAGGACCAATCTGATGTTTCAATGCCTGGTGCAACTTGAACCTTTAGAAGCTATACCATTTTTAAGCAGTGAAAGACTTCCACATACTTTACCGAATTTAAAGAATGATGTCGTGTATTGTTGTTTCATGTTCTTTTCCTTCCTTGACTTTGTTTTAAGAGGGCAAGCTACATCCATGCAGAAAGATTATTATAATAGAGAAGAGAAAGCACAAGCAGAGCAAGGGACCACAATATTATGCTGTAGCACAAGTAAAAGCTGTTTATTCCTTACAGGTTAAAATCACACAATCAAATAAGTGCTTTCGCCTCTGTTGATTCAGAGACTTCAGAAGAATGTAATCTACTTTTGATGCAATTATTTATGCCTTTTATTATGTTAAACAAACTTTAGCCAATATAAACAGTACAAGTGTAGGAATCTTGTTTAATGTTGTAGTTCTCTCCTGTTAAACAGTTCTGACATCCAAATGGACTTGTTGTTCCCAAGTGTTTCAAATTTATTTAGAAGGTGTTTCTTCTTTGCCTCAAGAAATTAAAGTTTTTACACTGGTTAAAGCCAATGTTCTGTTTTCTGCCAAGCTGTAGGTTTAAATCCTTAGGCAATTACACCACTTTAACTCTCTTGTTGCAGCCAATGCGACGCACAATGTAGATCAGGCATTTCTCCATGACTAACTAGAAACCAATACTACACTATAAGCATCTTCGATCATAAGTATCTTTTACAGTGTATGCCTTTCATATAAATAAGCATGCAGATTTCTCCTCAACTGTTTCTCTTCTACCTAAATGAAGTGCATATATGGATACTTGACTATCCTAAGGATAAGTACTATATGGGGGGGGGGGTTGGTGGTTTTACTTTCAATGTAAACTACTAGCCCTCACCACCAATAGTAGGCCATCTGACACCTTCTGGCTTAAGTAACTTTTTCAGGCGGTGCTGCATACCTCTCAAACTGCAAATAGTGAAAATCTAGACAAAGGCTCTTGAAAAGTAGGCACATCCACCCAAAAATCGAGATATCTAATTAGCATAAAACATGAAGTCTCTCTTCTTTGGGTAGAAATTTGGAATACAAAATCAATGTGTAACTTTTAAAAAATTAAGAACAAAAAAATTACATGAAAATACAAGCATATTATCAAAGGCACAGAGTCAGATCTGTAGATTTTTGCTTCTAAAAAAAGGAAGGGTCAGATTCAATAAAGCCTACGCTAAGTGTACATGATATGTATTCAAGAAAATTCACATTTTTTGTGCTTTCTAGTCACTCAGAAAGATTACAAGTGCACATGTAATCTACACTTTGCAGTAACCTTTATAAATCCCTGTCAGTATTTAGAGCTGCAAAAATATCAGTAGGAAAACTAAAATTAGGAGGAAGAAGGTGTGAGTTATGCCTGTGTTGCCTGTTCACTCAGAACAGTGTACACTTAGTGTAGGTGTTATTGAATCCCAGTGGAAATGTAACATACGAGTTCTCTCAAGTACTATTGTCACTTGTATGTTGGTTAAGAAATGTGGTTTTCTATGTACCAAACAACTTCAGAATAATGTTTATCATCTCCAGTTTCCAGGTATGTTCCCAGAATACAATATCCACTTCTCTGAAATCTTAACTTTTGCCAGAATTACAAAAAAATTGGAAAAAAAGCTATACTCGAATTCGTAGAGTATATAAATATTGTTACTGCTGTGTGCTAGAATTAATTATTTGCCAATAAAATGAGAACAAACAAGGCTATGTCTGAATATAACTATTGGTTAAAGATGAAAGTTATATTAGAAGAATGGTGATTCCCATTTCATTTCTAATTTCTCTTTTTCAAATGGAAATGATAAATGATTTTGATTAAGTTTGATATACACATATGTTAATATTATTTGTTTCTTATGTTAATATGTTGTTTTATCAAATTAACATTTAATAAAAACTTTTAAAAAAGCTTGTGAGATGAGGGATTCAGAAAATTGTATGAAGGGATAAATCAAACCTGCAAACAGGGATATTTCTCCAGAAATATGTACATCACACTAAGGGACAAATCAGGCTTGACAATGTATATGTACTCCAAAATATGTACAGTTGTGAGGTCTGGAGTGCTGCCCTGTCTGCCAACTCAGACATTTGTAGTACTTCCTGTAATGTACCCTTCTGCTTCTGTTCCCCTCTCCTTTAGGTTATTCAGTGATTTATCTAGGAATTTGCAGAAGAGCGGGCACAGTTTGGAAACCAGGCCAACAGGAAGTAGGGGTGATAAACAGAGATTACCTCAGATGAAACAGTGCACTAGGCAAAGGGTCCTGATGCCCCAATTCCCTACATCTTGACTTCCACATATCATTTGGATTACTTTTTATTCTTCAACTTTTTTCCTTCATCCTTTTAGCATGCTGTAAGTAGCAAATAGTGCACTGTAATAATTGTGGAATAAATAAGTGAAATAAGACAGGGACCTGGGGTCCCTTCAGGCCCCCAGAAGCCATGGAATTTCAAATGTTTTAAGGTGCATTTTAGAGCTTTTTTCCAACCTTTTCATCAAATGATTGCCTAGGGAAAGAAATACATTTAGTCTTATTCTTTTCTTTCAAGGTTGAAGTGAGTGATACCTGACAAAACAAGCAGTTTACAAATTGAGGAGACAAATGCTTGTGAGGATACATAAATCATATCTGGGTATAGTGCCCACCTCTTTACCCCCACCTAAAAAGTCACCTTTTGAGTATTCCTCTGATGTTAGATTGGGATGAAAGTCAAAGCACAAATGTCTACAGTCTTACAATTTCAAATGGCTGCTGTCATAGGTTGGTACTAGGCTATTGGCCCTAGGGCCTATACAAGCCTAGCCATAACAATTCCCTGGCTATTTCTTCCCACAGTATTTACTTCCCTGGATATACACACTGCCTCCTCATTAGTCAATACAAGCCATAACATGCATATACACATATATACAAAACAAGACAACTATACTGTACAGAAAATATTACAACTAAATGCAAGGGTTTAACCAATAAAGAGCAATAATACATTGATAAATACATACATACATGATGACGTAATTCATACATGTGACCATCCACAAGAACTTAAAAGTGAATGAACTTTAAACAAAAAGACTGCAGAGCAGTAAACATTAAATATGCAAAGTATTGAAAATGCACTCAGAAAAAACATTCAGCTACTGGAGAGAGTATGCAAAGACAAATCTCATCCAAAGACGATAACTGGACATTCTAGCAATTTCTTACTATGAAATATTGGCCTTGACAAATCTGAGTTAGATAAATGTTAACATTCAGACAGACCTTTCACAAACATGCTACCAATTTCTTCTAAGCAAAAACAAGACAAAACAAAGACAAGGCTGACATATTTGCACACATTTGAATTTCATGCTATCTGCTATAAGCCATACCATTTCCTTTTCTAGCACCTGTCTTTCTGACAGTGAAAGAAGATCAGTTCTTCCACCTGTAAAGGGCAGAGGCTTAATTACACCAGCCTTGAGACTACCAACACACACAGCATCAACCTAAATCTCTTAATGGCCTGCATTTTAATGCCTGATTTATTTACACAGTTATCATCATAGACTGTAATTATGTTTAATGAACTGCTAGCACAAGGGATGCAAGAGATTATATAGTACTAAACAAAAAATTGCCTGAATCTCCTTGTGTTCTGACTGTGCTTCTCAAACATTTTGGAAATACAGAGTATATTTTAGTGCATTTATTAAAACTGTATTTGCCTTAATATTGCTACAACTCAAGTGCTCTAAGTTGCACTGCATCTGAATTGTTTTAGTGTGTTTTAGCTTCTTTTCTATATTCAATTGTATTTATTACTGCTTGGTAGTAACTTGATTAAAGTGTAGCTATCATTCTAAATCTTTTGGATTAAGCACTTGGGCTTCAGACCAGTTGTTTTACATTAGGAAGGTTTGTGGCATGCACTGTGGTGGCAGGACAGGTAGCTTTCATCCTTCTAAGTTGGGAACTGCTGATTGAGGGCTCAGTGTCTGTTATTCTAAAAGTGTATTAGTTCTGGTTTAAGCACTTGGGCTTCAGGCCAGTTATTTTACATTAAGAAGGTTCGTGGTCTGCACTCTTGTGGGAGGAGAGGCTGGACTCTGCCCTTCTGAGCTGGGAATTTCTGGTTAAAGGCTTATAGTGCCTGCATATTTGAACTGTTTCTTACTGAAATTGGTACACCTTGTTTGCTGTAGCATAGACTAGATGCAGGCCTGCTGAATCTAGCTTTGTTTGTATGCTTGTTGTTTGTTTTCTTGTTATTTCCCTGAAACGCTAATGCCACCTAAAACGCGGCTTTTCAGTGCTTCTGTGGATCCCTAGTGATATCTGCATTTCTTACAGTACTTATTTCCTTGTTTCACTTAAAAGAAAGTTACTGTTTGTCATTTTTGCATTTAAGTTACCTGTAACACATTGCATTTAAGTTGCCTGGCACTTGCTCACTAAAGCAATTAAATGTCAGCACTAAAAAATTAAAAGCACTACACCCTCACAAACTCCCCTTGAGTACCTTGTTCCCCATTGGCCCTTTTTTTTCAATTATAAAGGAATCCCCAATACTATTCTAGCATGTCGAAAGGTCAGTTGTCAATCTCCTCAATGGTCCAGCTGGTGAATCTGGGAATCTTGAGGCAATGTTACAACTGCCTCATGTACACAGACACCCCTCTCCTCCTCCCAACAAATTCCAACACATGTGAGAGATGCATCCATATAGCCAAACTGGAGGCTAAGCTCTCTCAACTCAGTACTGGCGTAACCAGCCAGGAGGAGAAGGAAACCACACTCACTACAATTCCAGTCTCACATAGACCTACCACGACAGCAAACCAAACACATAAACACACAAAAACATACTCGGAGGCTCTAAATAAAAATCTGCCTAAGCAGCAGAGACCTCCAAAGCAGACACCCAAGCAACCGCTACCCCAAAACAAAACACGTGCAACACATAGCTCACAAAGCCAGTGTGCCAAACAGTCACAGCCCTTAAGGCTAAACAACACACCTGATAAACTTGTAATAGGTGACTCTATCGTCAGGCACACTGACGTCCCGCTCACCAGGCTGAACAAGGAGAAGGTCACAGTGAGCTGCCTGTTGGGCGCTAGGATCCGCCACATAACACAAGCACTCAGGTCACTGCAAGGCAAGTACAAATATGACTCAGTCATTGTCCATGCTGGTGTGAATGACCTGAGATGTACCTCCCTGGACTACATGAAAAGAGACATAGAGGAGCTCTCTGAGCATGTGACCCTGACCTTGAGTAGCATCTTACCCTCACCAAGAATGATGCCACAATATGAAGACAAGATGATCAATTTCAACAATTGGCTTAAGTATTGGTGTCATTCAAAGGGGATCCAATGCCTGTCAGCCTGGGATGACATGCTCAACAAGCCACGATGCTTCGCTAGGGACGGCTTGCACCTGTCACCCCTGGGCTTTCGGATATTTGCAAAGGCTCTTGCTACCCCCATAGTGCCTTTTTTAGGCAAGGCTCAAAAGACAAACCCACCTCCATAGGTATCACAAGGGATAAGAAACTAAGAGTAATGCTACTCAATGCCAGAAGTCTAAACCTCAAGATGCATGCACTCGAAACTCTCCTTAGCATGGAGAACATCGATATCTGTGCAGTAACAGAAACCTGGTTCAAGGCTCCCGAGAGCACCCCAGCGACACCAGGTTATACCTCATACCATGCTTTTCAGCCCCAAAACTTGGACCGAACCACAAAAGGAGGGGGCGTATCAATATTCGTCAAAGATACCCACACCTCCAGGTTGGTGGCACAGCACGAAGCATCAGAGACTATCCATGTGCAACTAACAGTGGGTAAAACTGCCTTCCAGTTTATAGCCTGCTACAGACCACCCTCCTAAACCCAGAAACCCCACTCAGCCTTCCTGAGAACACTGGAAAATATGAAGGTCTCTCCAAACACCATTATATTGGGCGACTTCAACTACCCAAACATAGACTGGGAGCATTACTCTAGCTCCAACACCCTAGCCCAAAGGTTCCTAGAATTTATAAACTCAAATGCTATGGAACAACTTGTTACCACTCCCACAAGCGGGGAAAACAAACTGGACCTGATCATCACCAACATGGGGACTCTATGCTCCAGACCAGAAGTGTATCCCTCACTGGTAAGATCAGACCATAAACTAATCTCACTGGATATTCACATCCCGACCCCACCTCCTGCCCAGAAACCACAGTGAAAAACTTCTCTAAAGCAAATTTCACACTCCTCAAAACTGAGGTGGAATCCTTCAAAGCCCCCGGGCCTGTGGAAAATACGTCCCAGACCACAGAATCCTTTATAAATGCATTCTATGAACACCTTCAGGAATGCATGGATCATGCAATCCCAAATAAAACCAAGACCCAATCCTCCAAAGGCAGACATCTTGTCTGGTGGATCCCAGCCATAAACAAACTATACAATAGAAGGAGGAAGCTACTAAATGATAGAGCAAAATCCCAAAAAGGGAAGGCATGTCTGATCAGTATTAGCAAAAAACTACGGGCACTCATAAAAGCGTCTAAGGCCAGCTTTGAGAGAAAAATTGCACAGGACACTAAGGATAATCACAAGGCTTTCTTTAGTTATGATAGGAACCTGGGTGGGAATTCCCAGATATGCTCAGAATTAGTCCAAAATGACAAAAAATACACCAAACCCACAGACATTGCCAACATCCTAGCTGACAGGTTCAGTGCAAACCTCTCCCCCCCTCCCCACCAAAAGGGCAAATATCTATCCCAGCAGAGTGCTGCCCCCCTGACATTTCAGATGCTCAGGTAAGAGCCGCCCTCTCCAAAGCAAAAAACACAGCATCAATGGGACCAGACAGTGTTCCAGGCTGTGTCATACATGAACTCCAAGAAGAGCTAAACCCAAACATAAAACTACTGTTCAATCTCAGCCTTACTACAGGATATGTACCCAAAGAGTGGCATGCAGCAACAGTGGTCCCGCTCCACAAAGGTGGTGCCTCAATGGATCCTGGAAATTATCGCCCCATAAGTCTGACTAGCTTGGTCTGCAAAGCTATGGAAAGGATCATCATGGACCTCATAAATAAAGATATTGGGGACCTACAGACTCTGGATCCTACCCAGTTTGGCTTTGTTAAGGGCAGATCCTGCCTCTTAAACCTGGTTGATTTCTTTGAAACAGTCACCAAGGCCATTGATGAGGGGAAGGTGATCCACACAGCCTACCTGGACCTCGCAAAAGCCTTCGATACAATACCCCACTCGGGCATTACAGATAAGCTCACCAGCTTAAATATAAACCTCTATGTCACTAGATGGGTTGCAAACTGGCTCAAGGACAGAACCTACATGGTTAGAATTGCTGGAGCCATGTCAGACTCCAAACCAGTTACAAGTGGCGTCCCACAAGGCTCAGTCCTGGGACTTCTCTTGTTCAGTATATATTTCTCGGAGGTACAGGCCAACACGGAAGGACTGTGGCTGACCAAGTTCGTAGATGACTGCAAACTGGGCGCCATAATCGACTCTCCAGTCGACACAAGCATCCTCCAAAAGGGCCTCATAGAAACAGACAACTGGTGCCAGAGCCATGGCTTCAAGCTAAATGCCAAAAAGTGTATAGTCATCCCCTTTGGCAAAAACAAAGTGCCCACAAATTACCACATAGGTGGTAATCCATTAAGTACAGAAGAAGTAATTAGGGACCTGGGGACCCAAGTTGATAGCAGTCTCTCATTTGACAACCACGTGGCCAAAGTGGTTAGAAAAACATTTTATATAGCCCACCTAATCATGAAGGGATTCACATCTAGATCAGGGGAAGTTATCGTGCCTCTTTACTCATCCCTCATCAGGCCCATATTTGAGTACAATGCCCCTTTTGAGATGTACCTTACCAGACACCTGCAGCAACTGGAAAGACCCCAAAAGTACCTCACCAAGAGGATCAAAGGGCTCAAACAGATGTCATATGCTGCCCGGTTAAAGAAACTCCAGCTCTACTCAGAGGTATACCGCCTGTTCAGGGGCGATCTGTGCCTGACGTATAAAGTCATGTCCAACCCAGAATTAATGAACATGCTGCACCTAAGAAAATCCAAATCCCATCAAGCTATGCGCTCGAGAGACTTGAACCTCAGCACTGAAATAAATAGGACATGCTGGAGGGACAGATTCATAACCCAGAGGCTCCCTTCACTCTGGAATAAAATCCCAGTCCAGGTTAGGCAGAGTCCCTCATTGACTCTCTTCAAGAGGAATCTTGATGAGTGGATGGGAGATCGTAGGTTTAACCCGGGTATCACTTCTTTGTCACTGATAGATAGAGCACAGTATACTAACCTCGAAAAAGAGTATAGCAAAATTAATTTAAAATATGTGGCGAAAGCCAAACACATTCTGGCTAGGCTTATAAATGCCCTAGGGCAGATAGCCTAGTATGAACCTATGAACCTAGATATATATATATATATATATATATATATATATATATATATATATATATATATATATATGTGGGTACCTATTACTTCACCGACAAGTCAAAACAGCGACACTCACATGTTCGACTCCACATCATCGACACTTCATAACATCGACGTTTCAGGTAAGCGATCTTCCCCCTCACAGGACCCATGGTAGCACTCGTTTCACTATTAAGAAGGTAAGGACAACGCTGTCAGGGTACATTTTGAAGAATGACATAAACCTTACGCGTTAGAAGACAGAAACGAGTGCTACCATGGGTCCTGTGAGGGGGAAGATTGCTTACCTGAAATGTCGATGTTATGAAGTGTCGATGATGTGGAGTCAAATGAGTGTCACTGTTTTGACTTGTCGGTGAAGTAATAGGTACCATATATATATATATATATATATATATATATATATATATATATATATATATATATATATATATATATATATATATATATATATATATATAGACTTTTCTGTATATGTAGACTAGCTACTTATTCAACTCAACTACTGCCTCTTAAATCGTTTTTCAGTTGTGCACTTGCCTTGCTTTATTTAAAAAGTCTTAAAATTGTTAATTTTGTAGAGTTTTAATTGCATTTACTGTTTAGGGCTACACACTCAAGTGCGTTAGCCTTTTGTGTGTTTATTTACTGTATTACTGCATTGTTTAGCCTGTTTTAACAAAAAAAAAATGCTATCTTGTTTGCTCATTTCCCGCCTTTCTAAGCTAGTATAGTCCAGATCCCAGGCAGTTTCAGGACTTTATTTTCTGTGTTCAGAGCTATCCAGACCTTGCTGTGGTAGAGGGAAGTTCTACTTGTTACCAGTGGGAGTAGTGAGCATTGTACTGCCTAACACTAGAGGAGTGTTTTTCAGCTCTGAAATTGTAATTTTATTAGCCATTTTGGGCTGATTTCTATTCCTTTCAAATTTCTGGCTTAAAATACGTGTGTTTGCGCATTTTTCGTATCATGCAGCACCGCGGAGGTACAGTTAATGTATTCCAGGTGCCAGAAAGTCTGCTCTTCAAATTTTCCCTTAGAACTAGCTGGTTTCTCAGTAGTAGCACTAAAATCTGAACCCCTGTGACTAGCACTTGCTCTAGAACCTGCTGGAAAGGACTAGGAAGCCTTAAACTGATAGAAGCACTCAACACTTCCTGTTAATAAGGAGACATTGATCGTATGCACTAAACAGCATATAATTGCAAAGTACCTTGCAAAGGTAAGGGAAAATAGTTCTTGTACTTTACAAAAAAAGCACCTAAACAGGCATGTCCAAGGGTCAGCTTCCAGTGATTTCTCCTGCCCACCTGGTGAATCTGGGCATATTGGGGCAATGCAGCAACTGCCTCATGTACACAGACAACCCTCTCCTCCTACCACCCAACACTACAACCTGTGAGAGATGCACTTACATAACCAAAATGGAAGCAAAGCTCTCTCCAGCCAAGATTGTGCTAGACAGTCAAGAGGAGAAGGTTAACACCTGCACTACACCTCAAGCAACACACAGCCCTTCAAAACCCACACCATCAACACCCACACATAGCAACACTAAACCCACATATGCAGAGGCCCTTAACATTAACCTGTCCAAGCAACAAGGACCTCCAAAGCTGAAACGCAAACACCAGTCAGAACCAAAGTGACACATAGATCACAACACCAGTGTGCCACCCAACAACAGCCCCTAAAGCAAGACAACATACCCAACACTTTAGTCATAGGTGACTCTATAGTCAGGTATACTGATGTCCCACTCACCAGGCTGAACAAGGAGAAAATTACATTCAGCTGCCTGTCGGGTGCCAGGATCCACCACATAATGCATGCACTCAAGTCACTCCACAACAAGTACAAATATGACTCTGTCATTGTCCATGTTGGAGTGAATAACTTGAGATGTACCTCCCTGGACTACACAAAAAAAGACATGGAAGAGCTCTCGGATCATGTGGCCCAGGCAGGTATGACCCTAGCCCTGAGTAGTATCCTGCCTTTGCCCAGAATTATACTACAGTATAAAAACAAAATGATTAACTTCAACAATTGGCTAAGCTTCTGATGTCATTCAAAGGGGATCCAGTATCTATCTGTCTGGGACGACATGATTGACAAACCACAATGCTTTCCTGAGATGGTCTGCACCTGTCACCCCTGGGATTCAGGTTACTGGCTAAAGCTCTTGCCACACCTATAGTGGCTTTTTTAGGCAAGGTTCAAAGGACAAAACCACCACTGTAACAGATACAAGCATGCAAAATCTGAAGGTAATGCTACTCAACGCTAGAAGTCTAAACCTCAAAATGCACTCTTTCGAGACACTCCTAAAAATGGAGAACATCGATAACTGAGACCTGGTTCAAAGTTCCAGAGAGCACCCCTGCAATACCAGGCTACAACTCTTACCACACTTTTTGGCCACCAAACAAACACCAAAATACTAAAGGTGGAGTGTCCATATTCACCAAGGATATTCACACCTCCAGGCTAGTTGCCCAACACAATGCATCTGAAATTCTATAGGTGCAACTAACACTAGGTAAGACTGCAATCCAAATTGTAGCTTGCTACAGATCCCCTCACTATGCCCCAAGATTCTCACTACACATAGGTTCATAGGTAGATACTAGGCTATCTGCCCTAGGGCATTTATAAGCCTAGCCAGAGTGTATTTGGCTTCCGCCTCCCTATTAGATTAGCCTACTGTGCCTCTGTAAAGTAGGTCACAGAAGGTACCCTTTTAAGATTAGTTTACTGTGCCTCTGTCTAGCAGGGACACAGGAGAGATCCCAGGGGTGAATTTGAGATTTCCCATCCACGCGTCCAAATTTCGCTTGAAGAGGGACAGCGAGGGGCTATGTCTAACATGAATTGGGATTCTATTCCAGAGTGAGGGGAGCCTCTGGGAAATGAATCTGTCCCTCCAGCATGTCCTATTTATTTTTGTGATGAGGTTTAGGTCCCTGGAGCGTGTAGCTCTAAGGGACTTGGATTTTTTGAGGTGGAGCATGTCCATTAATTCTGGATTTGACATGGCTTTGTACATCAGGCATAGATCGCCTCTGAGTAGGCGGTAAGCAACTGAGTAGAGCTGGAGTTTCTTTAGTCGAGCTGCATAGGACATCTGTTTGTAGGCCATGATCCTCTTGGTGAGTTACTTTTGGGGTCTCTCCAGTTGCTGCATGTGTTGGATAAGGTATATCCCAAAAGGGGCATTGTATTCAATTATGGGCCTGATGAGTGACGAGTAGAGGGGCACAATGACCTCTCTTGATCTAGATGCGAACCCTTTCATGATAAGATGGGCTATATAGAAGGTCTTTCTAACCACTTTGGCAACGTGATTATCAAAGGAGAGATTACTATCTATGTTGGTCCCCAAATCTCTAATTACTTCTTCCGTACTTAATGGATTACCACCTATGTGGTAATTTGTGGCACCTTGTTTTTCCCAAAGGGGATGACTATGCACTTTTTAGCATTTAGCTTGAGGCCGTGGTTCTGGCACCAAGCATCCATCTCTGTGAGACCCTTTTGGAGGATGCTTGTGTCAGCTGGAGATTCTATTATGGCCCCCAGTTTGCAGTCATCTGCGAACTTTGTCAGCCATAATCCCCCCGTGTTAGCCTGAACTTCAGAGAAGTATATACCGAACAAGAGAGGTCCCAGAACTGAGCCCTGTGGGATGCCACTTGTAACTGGTTTGGATTCAGACATGGCACCTGCGATTCTGACCATGTGGGTTCTATCTTTGAGCCAGTTTGCAACCCATCTTGTGATATAGGGGTTGATATTTAAGCTGGTAAGCTTATTTTTGATGCCCGAGTGGGATATTGTGTCGAAGGCTTTTGCGAGGTCCAGGTAGGCTGTGTGGACTACCTTGCCCTCATCTATGGCTTTGGTAACTGTTTCAAAGAAATCACCTAGGTTTAAGAGGCAAGATCTGTCCTTAACAAAGCCGAATTGGGTAGGGTCCAGTGTCTGGAGGCTCCCAATGTCTTTGTTTATGAGTTCCATGATAATATGCTCCATAGCTTTACAGACCAGACTAGTCAGGTTTATGGGGCGATAGTTTCTGGGGTCCATTGTGGCACCACCTTTGTGGAGTGGGACCACTGTAGCTGTACGCCATTCTTTGGGTACATATCCTGTAGTAAGGCTAAGTTTGAACAGTGACTTAATATGAGGGTTCAGTTCTTCTTGGAGCTCGTGTAAGACACAGCCTGGGACACCATCTGATCCCATAGATGCTGTGTTTTTTGCTTTGGAGAGGGCAGCTTTCACCTGTGCATCTGTGATGTCAGGGAGGTAACATTCATTTGGGATAGGCGTTTGCTCCTTTGGGGGAGAAGTGGGGGAGAAGTTTGCGCTGAATCTGTCTGCCAGGATGTTGGCTATGTATGTAGGTTTGGTATATTTTGTACCATTATGTAACAATTCAGAGCATATCTGGGAGTTTCCACCCATGTTTCTGACATAACTAAAGAAGACCTTGTGATTATCTTTAGTGTCTAGGGCAATTTTTCTTTCAAAATTGGCCTTTGATGATTTTATGAGGGATTGAACTTTCTTGCTAATACTAATCAGAGATGCCTTCCCTTTTTGGGATTTTGCTCTGTCATGTAGTACCTTCCTCCTTCTGTTGTATAGCTTATTTATGGCCAGAGTCCACCAGACCAGTCTCCTGTTTTTGGAGGAGTGAGTCTTGGTTTTATTTGGGATAGCACAATCCATGCATTCCTGCAGGTGCTCATAGAATGCATTTGTAAAGGATTCTGCGGATTGGGCTGTATTATCCTCTGGCCCAGGGGCTTTGAAGGATTCCACCTCAGTCTTGAGAAGTGCAAAGTTGGCTTTGGAGAAATTCTTTACAGGGATTTCCTTGGCTGGGGGTGGGGACGGGATATGGATGTCCAGGGAAATTTGTTTATGGTCTGATCTTACCAATGAGGGGTTTACCTCTGGTGTGGAACATAGAGTCCCCATGTTGGTGATGACCAGTTCCATCCCCCTCCTTTTGTGCTTCGGTCCGAGTTTTGGGGCCGAAATGCATGGTATGAGTTATAACCTGCTAGTGCTGGGGTGCTCTCAGGAGCCTTGAACCAGGTTTCTGTTACTGCACAGACATCAATTTTCTCCATACTGAGGAGAGTCTTGAGTGCGTGCATCTTGAGGTTTAGACTTCTGGCATTGAGTAGCATTACCTTTAGTTTTTTTATCTTTGGGTTGTCTATGGAGATGGGTTTGTCCTTTGAGCCTTGCCTAAAAAAGGCACTATGGGGGTGGCAAGAGCCTTGGCCAGTATATGAAAGCCTAAGGGTGACAGGTGCAAGCCGTCACTAGCGAAGCAACGTGGCTTGTCGAGCATGTCATCCCAGGCTGACAGACACCGGATCCCCTTTGAATGACACCAATACTTTAGCCAGTTGTTGAAACTGATCATTTTGTCTTTATACTGTGGCATCATTCTTGGTGAGCACAAGATGCTACTCAAGGTCAGGGACATACCAGCCTGGGCTACATGGTCAGAGAGCTCCTCTATGTCTCTTTTCATGTAGTCCAGGGAGGTACGTCTCAGGTCATTCACACCAGCATGGACAATGAAGGAGTCATACTTGTACTTGCTTTGGAGTGACCTGAGTGCTTGCATTATGTGGTGGATCCTGGCACCCGACAGGCAGCTTACAGTGACCTTCTCCTTGTTCAGTCTGGTGAGTGGGATGTCAGTGTGCCGGACAATATAGAGTCCCCTATAACAAGTGTATTTGGTGTGTTGTTTGGCCTTATGGGCTGTGACTGAGGCATACTGATTTTGTGAGATATGTGATTTGTGGGTATTGTTGAGAGATGGCTGTTGCTTGGATATCTGCTTAGGAGGTCTTTGCTGTTTAGACAGATTTTTATTTAGAGCCTCCGAGTATGTTTTTGTGTGTTTATGTGTTGGGTATGCAGATGCAATAGGTCTGTGTGAGACTGGATTTGTGTTGTGGGTGGTTACGTTTTCCTCCTGACTGACTGTGCCAGTCTTGGGTTGAGAGAGCTCTGCCTCCAGTTTGGCTGTGTAACTGCATCTCTCACATGTATTAGAGTTTGTTGGAAGGAGGAGAGGATTGTCTGTGTACATAAGGCAATTGTAACATTGCCTCAAAATTCCCAGATTCACCAGCTGGACTGGAGAGTAACCTTGAAACTGACCCTTGGACATACCAGATTAGTATAGGGAACTGTTTTTTTACTGATCAGATTAGGGAAGGGAACTGATTTTCACTTGATCAGGAAGGACGAATCGGGAGTCTATTACTTATGAGAAGTCAAGGAGGGTGTAGTGCTTTAGTTAGTGCTTCCTTATAAGAGCTGAGCAAGTGCAGGGCTTTAGAAAGAGAATAGAGTGATTGCTTTGAGAGTTTGAACAGTTCTAAGGGAAAAAGTGAAGAGCAGACTTTGTGGAGCCTGGAATAGTTTAAACCTGTTTAGGCGGCGCTGCCCAACGCTGCTCAGTGTGCAAAACCGCGCAAAAAGAGAGTTGTAGGGTTTTAAGAGACAGAGATCAAGGAATTTAGAATTGACCTAAAATGGCCAATAAAACTACAGCTTCTAGGTAGTAACCACTCTTCCAGGGACAGGCAGGCTGTTCAGTGTTAACCACTCCCACTGGTGAACACAGAGACTTCCCTTTAGCCCCAGCAAGCACTGGCCTTCTAGAAACTTCCATAACAGTTCAGAACAGCAAATCTGTAACTGAACTTTCTTAACTTTCAGAAAGTGGGAAAAAAGCAAGATTTTTTTTTTCTTCTTTTTGTTGTAGTTTAAAGGTAGCAGAGATACACAAGCAGCAAAATAATCACAACAGTGCAATAAATGACCCCACACTTGAGTGCTAGGCCAAAATCAGGTAAAATGCAGTTTTTAGGGAAAAAAACTAATTTAAATTAAGTGCAACACAGGAAATGCACTAAACAGGCTCTAGATGTGTTCCAAGTACTGTTACAGATATAAACTTTAGCAAGCCGGAAAATGCCAAAAAGTAGGCGGCAAAGCAGTAAAACTTAACAAAAAATCAGAAGAAAATACTTAAAATCACAAAAGTGGCTCCTTTTCTTCTCTCAGCGTTTTCTCCTCTAAGCATAATGAAAAATATTAAGATACAACCAAACACCCTAATACAAGGTGATTTCAACTACCCTGCCATTAACTGGGAAAACTACTCGAGTACTAATACCTTTTCCCAATGGTTCTTGGAATTAATAAATTCCAATGCCCTGGATCAACTAATCCATTGTCCCACCAGGGGTTCCAATATCCTAGACCTGGTCATTACCAACATGGGAGATAGATGCTCCACACCAGTGGTCACCCCCTCATCGGTCAGGTCTGACCATATGCAAATCACCCTTAACATCCACATCCCACCTCCACCCCCCCCTCCAGTAAGGAAACCTCCGTAAAAAACGTCGCCAAAGCCAACTTCATGCTACTCAAGTCAGAAGTGACAAACTTCATGACACCCATGCAGACGTGAGCAGAAAGTTCAACTGCTGAATCCTACACTAAGGCACTGTATGAGCACATCCACTCATGCATGAACCGTGCAATCCCAAATAGAACCAAGATGCTCTCCTCCAAAAAAAGGAAGCCAATCTGGTGGTCCCCTGCCATAAACAAACTACACAACAGAAGGAAGAAACTGTTGCAGAAAAGAGGAAAATCCCAGGATGTAAAAAACTCCCTTACCACCCTCAGTAAGAAGCTGAGATCCCTCATAAAATCCTCCAAAGCTAGTTACAAAAATAAAATTGCCAAAGATTCCAAAGACAACCACAAGGCATTTTATAGTTATGTCAAGAATCTAAATGGCAATGCTCAGATCTGCTCTGAGCTACAACAGAATGGCATTAAATATACCCCAAAGATATTGCCAATATCCTGGCAGAGTGATTTAGTGCCAACTTCATCCCCCTTCTCACCCACTAAAGGGCCCATCTCAATACCAAAAGACTGCCAAATTCCAGTAATCATGGCCACACAGGTAGAAACCACACTCTCCAAAGCTAAGAATGCAGCATCCATGGGACCAGATGACATCCTGGGCTGTGTACTACATGAACTATAAAATGAACTGGCACCTCACTGAAGTGTCATGTTTAATCATAGCCTCACCTCAGGCTTCGTGCCCAATGAGTGGCGCACAACTACAGTTATCCCACTCCACAAGGGGGGATCTACCTTGGATCCCAGGAACTACCGTCCCATCAGTCTGACAAGCCTGATCTGCAAAGGCATGGAACGCATTATCATGGAACTTGTAAACAAAGACATTGGCAACCTTCAAACACTGGATCTCACCCAGTTTGGGTTAGTGAAGGGCTGATCTTGTCTCCTGAACCTGACTGACTTTTTCGCAGTGGCGGCTGGTGACTTCAAATCAAAGGGGGGCTGCAGGAGCCAGCTGAATGGGTGGGGTCAAGGGGAAGGGGTGTGGCCAACCAGAAAGGGGAGGAGATATGCTCAAAACCACAAAAACTAACTTTAATTAAATACACTCCCCTGGGTGGCATGGCAAACCATCATTATGAGAGTCCAATCAAGACAAAAATAAGTGTAGAAGAATAAAAATATTTCAATGCATTGGCTGCATGACAGCTTACTTAATATCTAGATAGAAACAAAAGGTTGTGAGGCATGACAAAATAAATTACGTTTTAAATACATTACTGGAATGCCAGTCAAAATCAAGTACAAGCAAAACCAGAAGCACTCAACTCAAACCACTTCTCCTTGCACTGCAGTTCTAATTATAATTTATATTCAGCTTTATTAAAGTGCCAAGTAACATGCTGAAAGTAGAAATCTCTGTGATGCCACCACTTGTAAAAATGTTTCTTATCCAAAAAAGACCTGCTGCCTGACAACTATCTACTTGTTTCATGGGGAAAACATGTAAGTAAAAAATGAAAAGCAAACAAGAAACAAGCTCAAGATACATTGCTTAAAGGATTACTGTACAGGTTATGGACCACACATGATTGGCATTCTGTTTAGTTTACAGGTAAAGTCTGTAGAGATGACTGGAAGTCTCCAACAAGTGTAATGAGCTTTTTAAAATAATGGAATCCTGTCCTTTAATACCCAAGGCATATACATTATCTAGTCAAGTATTCTCTGCATGGCAACAACAGAAAGGCTTTCAGTGTTGGCAATTCTTTAACAGTATGCTTATTAAAAGCTTACTTGCATCTTATGATCTCAGACAAGCTTACATTATGGTCATTAAAGCATTGCTACTTAAACACAGAGCAACAGGCACTTTGAGTAATAAGCATAAATCAACAGTACAGAAATATGACAGAAACCAGACCTTTCTGCAAAATCAAGGACAGATGAAAAGCCACTGTAGTACTTGTGTCTACCTTGGATGGGGGACACACTGCACATTTACACTGCATAACTACTCCTTGCCTTGCTTGGACACATCCAGAGTCAGTACATGGTGGAGTGGGGTGCAACAAGTATGTCACAATTTGAAATGTCTCTGGCTGACTGTGATGGCCCTGACACATGTGTCATACCTCTCAACCTCAGAGCAAGAAATCTGGACAAAGCCATACACAGAAGTGGGACAAATGCCCACAAATAAGGACAATTTTTAAATATTGCTCTAATAAACTTAGAAATTTAAAAGAATAGGTCTTGCATTAGTATGACTTTTCTGAAGGGTATAAAATCTGAAACTCAAATGTCTGCCATTATTTTCTAACTTCCGTCTTTAGTGATTTGTCACTAATTTGCCAAAAAATACAATTTTATGAAAAATGGACCAAATGTGATGCAAAAATATAAAATAGCCACACAATACAGCTGGGAACCTGTCAAAGAACGGACACTTTAATATTAGTACTGCTAACTTGAGCAGCTGACAAAATAAAAGAATCTACATGCATTTCAAGTAATCTATAACTTTGATTATTACAGTTATTTCTTAATTGTAAACCCTCCATGTTTTCTTCCAAAATTGCTATTTTGCGGAGGGATTATTAGGGGGAAGAGCAACATTTTAAGCCAAAATCGGAGACAGTTGAGAGGATGGCTATGCCTAATTCTATAAAGCAATTTATTTGCATGTACCTCTCAACCTGTTAATGCAGTAAATCTGAACAAGGCCAAATATACTGGGGGAACATATAAACAGTACTAAAAATTGCTCTTGTATAAATTGAGACAGTTGATAGAATAACAGTTCTTACTTTAGCATGCATTTTTCTGAAGGTTATGAAGTCTGAAACTCAGTGTATCATTATTTAGTGACTTAATTTCTAAATGATTTGCCAGAAAACTACAAATTTTATGAAGAACAAACCAAAAATAAGAAGCAAAAATCTATTCATTCTTTGAAAATCTGGACAGTTGGGAGGTATAGTTCAGCTGGGCCTGTCTGAGTTTGCTGCTCTTCCCCCCTGACAAAATCACGGTTGAAGAGCCTCTGCAGCCATTCCTATGAACCATTACTTGGCTATTTCACTCCATTTACTATAAACACTAATGTGCATACTGCTTTACTTGTATGATGAGTTGGACTTCATTTGAAAGTTTTATTTTGTATTTTACAGCACAAACACTAAGTCATCTACTAAACAAAGCAACGCAGTCTCAAAATGAAAACTTAGCATTAAAACTTCTCTGCTCTTGAAACTCACATTCATTGAAACAGCATTGAAACCCACATTCAAAGAAAATACATTTTGCCAGTGGCAGATAAAGATTAATTTTGGGCTGTTTTCAAATCATAGGCCCCTTGCATATGAAACATACATGTGCTCTTTGATACACCTTCCTCATTGTACTAAATTATATTCCTTGTACAATATATTACAGTTGTTAGAGGGCGTTTTAAATTTGTTTTGAACATTTTTCCAGTAAACAATGAAACAAAATGCATGCACCCATAATGACAAAACTGCCCAGTTCAGAACATTTATCATAAAAGTCTACTCAGACTTCCGCAGTCCACCATTATCAGCAAATATGCACAATTCTACAGTCCACCATTATCAGTAAATATGCACAATTCTACAGTCCATTATCAGTAAATATGCACAATTCTGCAGTCCATTATCAGTAAATATGCACTATCTCTGAAGAAGTAAAAGTCATCTAAATAATTCCACATTAAAGAAATCTGTAACTAATGAAGAGGTTGCTGCTAGCAAACACCTTTATATTTCATGGTTTCATCGAAAAATAAAGTGCCTGTTGCCCCTCAGGAATAAATTGCCTATATTACATTAAAAAATGATAAGCTAGTAATATTGCAAGAGGAAATGGATGGCAAACTGATAACAAACTCATAGTTAGTATCTTCATCAAGGAGAACATTCTCAGTACAGCAGCATCCACCCCTTGTGGGAGTAGAACCCACAGCCTTCTGCATCAAAGACAAGTACACAACTTGTTGTGCTATTAACAAGGCAAACCAACTTCACTTAAGCAGCACTAAACTTCTGTTCGCCTGCAGCTGTCAGCTCCTTGTAAAATCTACTCAATACTCAACTTTGCAGCATAGGAAAACTGAAAAAAGACAAAATGTATTGGGGGGGGGTCAAAAGCCCAAAAACCAGGGACACAAACATTGCTTGTATAATCTTGGAAAGTTGCTAGAACCATACATTTTACTGCCAAGCTCCCTGTGCAAAACAGAGCAACATACCACTACGCCAAATCAGCTGCTTTGTAAAAGAGGAAGACTGAAACTTAAATGGCTATCATTTAGTGAATTCAGTTCTCACCGTAGCTGTCAACTTCTTAGTACAAAACACCTGGACACACCCAGTAATGAGGGAATACAGCCCTCAAACATTCAATGAATTCAGTTCTTGCCATAGCTGTCAACCTTAGCACAAAAGACCTGGACGAAGCCAATAATGAGAGAATGCAGTCCCAAAAATAGGGACAAATTTCAAATATTCATCTTATAAACTTAGAAAATTGCTAGAATAAAAGGTTGTGTTACTATGTATTTTCTGAAGAACATGACATCTGAAATTCAAATGCCTGTCAATTTTACTGCTGACAGAATAAAAACAATTTTCAGCAGAGACCCAGGGAGAAATACTGCAGACACGTCTTTGTAAAATGACAGGGCACCAGAGCAAATCCACACAAACACAGGGAGGAGATACAGACTCCACACAGAAGGCACCCCAGCCAAGAATCAAACCAGAAAACCTATAGCTGTGAGGCAACAATACTACCACTGCACCATCAAATATGCAAAGACTTAAACATTCAGAAACCTGAAGTCTGAAATTCAAATGCCTGTCGATTTTATTTAACATTTGTTAATCAGGACAGTCTGACTTGGAACAAAAAAAAAAATTCAGCAGAGGCCCAGGAAGAAATAATGCAGACATGTCTTTGTAACATGGGAGGACACAAAAGCAAACCCACACAAACACAGGGAGAAGATAAAGACCCCACAAAGAAGGCACCCCAGCCAAGAAGCAAACTTGAGAACCTGCAGCTGTGAGGCAACAATGCTACAACTGCCCCATCAAATATCAAGCATTACAACATTTACAAACCACAGATATTATGAGGAACAGATCAGATTAAACATGAGGCAAAAATCTGCAGTTTTTTTTCACAAATGGTGGTGGGTAGGGAATTAAGGTCTTTAAAACCTGCATACAAGGTAGAGGATTCAAGCCTGAGGTATTCCCCACCACACACACAAACACCTGTAGTAGCAAACCACAAAAACTAAATATACTGCATTGGGTGCCAAACAGTTGTCATGAGAGTCCAATCAAGACAAAATGAAGTGTAGAAGAATAAAAATATTTCAATGCATTGGCTGCATGACAGCTTAATATCTAGATGGAAACAACAAAGGTTGTGAGGCATGAAGAAATACATTACTTTTTTTTAAATACATTAATGGAATGCCAGTCAAAATCAAGTATAAGACAAACAAGCAGCAATCAACTCAAACCACTTCTTGCACTGCAGTTCTAATTATAATTTATATTCAGCTTTATTAAAGTAACATGCTGAAAGTAGAAATCTCTGATGCCCCCACTTGTAAAAATGTTCCTTATCCAAAAAGAGACCTGCTGCCTAACAACTACTTGTTTCATGGGGAAAACATGATCAAAGTAAAAAATGAAAAGCAAACAAGAAATAAGCTCAAGATACATTGCTTAAAAGGATTACTGTACAGGTTATAGACCACACAATTGGCATTCGGTTTATGGTTAAAGCCTGCAGAGATGACTGTAAGTCTCCAAGTGTAATGAGACTCTTAAAATAATGTAATTCTGTCCTTTATTACAAATACTGGCATATGCATTTCGATACCCAAGGCTTATACATTATCTAGTTAAGTATTCTCTACATGGCAACAGAAAGGCTTTCAATGTTGGCAATTCTTTAACAGTATGCTTATTAAAGCTTACTTGCATCTTGCAATCTCAGCCATGCTTACCTGATGGTCATTAAAGTATTGCTACTTAAACACAGAGCAACATGCACTTTGAGTAATAAGCATAAATCAACAGTACAAAAAATATGACAGAAACCAGACCATTCTGCAAAAATCAAGGACAAGATGAAAAGCCACTCTAGTACTTGTGTCTACCTTGGATGGGTGGGATTCTCTGCACATTTACACTGCATAACTACTCCTTGCCTTGCTTCGACACATCCAGAGTCACTACATGGGGGAGTGGGGTGTAACAAGTATGTCACAGTTTGAAATGTCTCTGGCTGACTTGTGATGGCCCTGACACATTTGTCATACCTCTCAACCTCAGAGCAAGAAATCTGGACAAAGCCATACAAAGAAATGGGACAAAGGCCCAAAAATAAGGACAATTTTTAAAATATCGCTCTTATAACCTTAGAAAGCTAATAGAGGTCTTGCATTAGTATGAATTTTCTGAATGGTATGAAATCTGAAACTCAAATGTCTGTCATTATTTTCTAACTTCAGTCTTTAATTATTTGTCACTAATTTGCCAAAAACACAATTTTATGAAAAATGGACCAAAAAATGTGATGTAAAAATATAAAATAGCAACACAATACAGCTGGGAACCTGTCAAAGAAGGGACACTTTAATATTAGTACTGCTAACTTGAGCAGCTGACAAAATAAAATAATCTACATGCATTTCTGAAATAAAAGTAATCTGATTATTACAGTTATTTCTTAATTATAAACCCTCCATGTTTTCTTCCAAAATTGCTATTTTGTGGAGGGATCATTAGGGAAGAGCAACATTTTGAGTCAAAATCAGGGACAGTTCAGAGGTTTGGCTATGCCTAATTCTATAAAGCAATTTATTTGCATGTACCTCTCAACCTGTTAATGCAATAAATCTGGACAAGGCCAGATATATTGGGGGAACATATAAACAGTACTAAAAATTGCTCTTGTATAAACTGGGACATAAATCTGGACAAGGCCAAATATATTGGGGGGAACATATAAACAGTACTAAAAAATGCTCTTCTATAAACTGGGACAGTTGATAGAACAAGTCTTACTTTAGCATGCATTTTTCTGAAGGTTATGAAGTCTGAAACTAGGTGTGTCATTATTTACTGACTTAATTCCTAAATGATTTGCCAGAAAACCACAATTTTTTATGAGGAATAAATCAAAAATAAGAAGCAAAACGTCTATTCATTCTTTGAAAATCTGGACAGTTGGGAGGTATGGTTCAGCTGGGGCTGTCTAAGTTTGCTGCCCTTCCCCCTCACAAACCCCTAGTCGAATGGAGCCTCCCTGCAGCCATTCCAATGATCCATTAATTTGCTATTTCACTCCATTTACCATAAACACTAATGTGCATACTGATTTACTTCTATGATGATTTGAACTTCATTTGAAAGTTTTATTTTTGCATTTTACAGCACAAACACTAAGACATAACAAACTTGGCATTAAACCTTCTCTGCCCTTGAAACTCACATTCACTGAAACAACATTAAAATCCACATTCAAAGAAAATACATTTTACTCGTGGCAGATAAAAATTAATTCTGGGCTGTTTTCAAATCATAGGCCCCTTGCATATGAAACATACATGTGCTCATTGATACACCTTCCTATTGCTTTGAACATTTTTCCAGTAAACAATGAAACAAAACTGTCCAATTCAGAACATTTCCATCATAAAAGTCTACTCAAACTTCTACAGTCCATTATTATCAGTAAATATGCACAATTCTACAGTCCACCATTATCAGTAAATATGCACAATCTCTGAAGTAGTAAAAAAGTCATCTAAATAATTCCATGTTAAATAAATCTGTAATGAAGAGGTTGGTGCTAGCAATCACCTTTACATTTCATGGTTTCATCGAACAATAAAGTGTCTGATGCCCCTGTGGAATAAATTGCCTAAATTACATTAAAAATAAGCTAGTAATATTGCAATAGGAAATGGATGGCAAACTGATAACAGGCTCATAATTAGTATCTTAACTTTCAGCATTCACCCCTTATGGGAGTAGAACCAACAACCTTCTGCATCAAAAGCAAGCACACAGCCTGTTGTGCTATTAGCACTAAACTTCTCTTCCCCTGCAGCTCTCAGCTCCTTGTAAAATCTGCTCAATACTCAACTGCATCTCAACTTCGCAGCACAAGAACTCTGGAAAAAGCTAAATTTATTGGGGTGGGTCAAAAGGGCAAAAACCAGGGACACATTAAACATTGCTTGCATAATCTTGGAAAGCTGCTAGAATAAAATGCTGTGTTACCACGGTACCACCATACATTTTACTGCCAAAGTCCCTGTGCAAAACAGAGTCAGAACATACCACTATGCCAAATCATCTGCTTTGTGAAAGAAAAATGCTGTGTTACCATCGTAATTTTACAGACAAGGTACCTGTGCAAAACAGTCAAGAGCAACATACCACTATGCCAAATCAGCTGTTTTGTGAACGAGAGGAAGACTGAAACTTAAATGGCTATCATTTAATTAATTCAGTTCTCACCATAGCTGTCAACCCCTTAGCACAAAACACCTGGACAAACCCAGTAATGAGGGAATACAGCCCTCAAACATATTCAGTGAATTCAGTTCTTGCCATAGCTGTCAATCTTAGCACAAAAAACCTGGACAAAGCCACTAACAGGGTATTACAGTCCCAAAAATAAGGAAAAATTTCAAATAGTCATCTTATAAACATAAAAAAATGCTATAATAAAGGGTTGTGTTACTATATATTTATTGCTAGAATAAAAAGTTGTTTTACTATGTATTTTCTGAAGACTATGAAGTCTGAAATTCAAATGCCTGTCAATTTTACTTCTGATGGAACAAAAACAATTTTCAGCAGAGGCCCAGGGAGAAATACTGTAGACACGTCTTTGTAAAATGGCAGGATACCAGAGCAAATCCACACAAACACAGAGATAAAATGGAGACTCCACAAAGAAGGCAACACAGCCAAGAATCAAACCACAAATCCTGTAGCTATGAGGCAACAATACTGCCACTGCACCATCAAATATGAAAGAAATTAAACATTCAGAAACCTGAAGTCTGAAATTCAAATGCCTGTCAATTTTATTTAACATTTGTTAATCAGGACAGTCTGACTTGGAACAAAAAAACAATTTTCAGCAGAGGCCCAGGAAGAAATAATGCAGACATGTCTTCGTAACATGGGAGGACACAAAAGCAAACCCACACAAACACAGGGAGAAGATACAGACCCCACAAAGAAGGAACCCCAGCCAAGAATCAAACCTGAGAACCTGCAGCTGTGAGGCAAAAATTGCTACTACTACACCATCAAATATCAAGCAAACAGACCCCACAAAGAAGGAACCCCCAACACTGCTACTACTACACCATCAAATATCAAGCAAACGACCCAACAACAAAGAAGGAACCCCAGCCAAGAATCAAACCTGAGAACCTGCAGCTGTGAGGCAACAATGCTACTACTACACCATCAAATATCAAGCATTGGAACATTTACAAACCACAGATATTATGAGGAACAGATCAGATCAAATATGAGGCAAAAATCTGCAATTTATTTACAAATGGTGGTGGGTAGGGAACTCAAGTCTTTAACACCTGCATACAGGGTACAGGGTTCAAGCCTGAGGTATTCCCTACCACACCACCATGAGCACCTGGGGCATTTACACACACACACACACACATATTCAAATAGGCTTCCCTACACCATTCAAATAGGCATACATTCATTCACACACTTTCCTACCATTCTAGACTAAACAATAATTAACACACTTACCTGTCCTTGCTGCCCATTCTCCATAACGTTAATCCAAATGCCCGACTAATAATCCATAGTCCCACGATCCAAACCCTAATCCACAGTCCCGACGAAGTCCGCGAATTTTTAAAGATTTTTTTTTCTTTTTTCTTTTGGTTGAGGGGGCTGCAGTCCGGCAGCCCGATAGCACGGGCCTCCCCTGCTTTTTCGAATTGGTCTCCAGAGCTGTGGACGAGGGTAAGGCAGTCCACACAGCCTATCTGGACCTCACCAAGACCTTCAAAACCATCCCCCACTCTGGAAATACTGATAAACTTACTAAGCTGGGCATAAATCTCTGTGTCACACGATGGGTTGCCAACTGGCTTACTGACAGAACCCAGACTGTAAAAGTAGCTGACTCCAAATCCAGGTCCAGACAAGTGACAAGTGGAGTACCTCAGGGTTCAGTCCTGGGACCACTCTTGTTTGGCATCTACTTCTCTGAAGTACAGGCCAACACTAAGGGACACTGGCTAACAAAGTTCGCAGATGACTGCAAACTGGGAGACATTGAATCCCCAAATGATGTGTATATTCTACAAAAGGTAACAAAAAAGGAACGCCAGCAACAAGAGTGGACTGTAGATAGTAGTTTATTAGTTTATTAATAAACTACCAAAACACCAAGTAGGTTCCACATACCGGTTTCGGACCGGATTCAAACCTAGCCTTCTTCAGTGTATAACAATAGAACCAATCAAAAAAGAAAAGGTGCTTATATCTAACATACAATTCCATGATTGGTTGTATGAACTTGTGAATCAAGCTCATGAATATTAAACATGATAATATATCTGACATCTCAATAATATAACATGTCTCCAAATACAAAGAAAATACAATGACATATCATCTTCAAAAATATGGAATCTTAATATATGTATCTGTTATATTTATTATATTTTATAAATATTCATTTAATCCTGGGTTTAGTAAAGCACCAAGTTTGGTGATCCACTTCTTTTCCTTTAGATCAAGTTTAATATGCCAACCACCTTTATTAGTTCTGTCACCAATAATTTTGTCAATTATTGTAAAACGAAATTGTGCCTTGTTATGTATCAGTGTGTGTTTGTATAATGCATTAGATGTTTTTTTACATATAATATCACTCAAATGTTCTGATATCCATAACTTGACTGGTCGAGAAGTTTGTCCAACATAAAATGAATGGCAGCTACAATGTGCCATATAAATGGCCCAATCCGTGTTGCAATTGGCAAAAAATTTTATATCAAACACCTTATTGCTGTTTCTACTGGTAAACTCTTTTGTTTTTGCTATGAATTTGCAATTAACACAGTGACCGCAGGGGAAACAACCTATAAGTTTATCACCCAAAATGGTTGTTTGATATACATTTGATAAAGAAGATTCAAAATGATGTTTATAATGGTTAAAGTATCCCGCTAAGTTTTTACCCTTTCGAAACGAAAATAAACATGTGTTGGGAACAATAGATTTGGTTTTAGCATCTGCTTCCAGTATATTCCAATTTCCCTTGATGATATTAATAAAGGTATTGGTGTTTCTACCATATGTGGTAGTAAAACGCAATGTACTTGTCTTGTTTGGTTTTGGTTTGTACGTTAACAAATTTGATCTATGTAAGCCTGAGGCATGATTTAAAGCCATTGTAACATAACCAGAATTATAACCCCTGTTCCTAAACCTAGTATACAGATCTTGAGCATGATGACCAAAACTGACATTATCAGAGCAATTTCTTCTCATTCTGATGAATTGTGATTTTGGAATATTTTTAGCAATATGTTTTGGATGAAAGCTGGAGGCGTGGAGAATGGTGTTATACTCGGGAAACTTTCTATAGGTCTCAGTTTTTAAAGTATTATCCATATTCCTTGTTACCAAGACATCCAAAAAAGTTATGGATTTTTGATCATAATTGATGGTAAATTTTATCCCCCATTTGTTGTCATTCAGATATTCTACAAATTCAAGGAGATATGGAATATCCGATCTCCACACCATCCAGCAGTCATCCAAATATCTACGCCAGATGTCTATGTCAGGCAAAAAAAGGTTGTGAGTAACATCATAGATCACAATGTGTTCCAAATAAGCCATAAATAGGTCAGCATATATGGGGGCAAAAGATGCCCCCATAGCTGTACCATTAGTTTGCAGAAAACATTCCTGATTGTAGAAGAAAACATTTTTGGTCAATACATGCTCGGTTAGGTTTAACAATAAAGTATTGAATCCTGGTTGATACATATTGGATTGATGTAACCAGAATTCAATAGCATCAAGTCCGGCCCAGTGTGGAATGCTTGTATACAATGAGCTCACATCCAAAGTACAGAGCCACCAGTTTGAATCTAACTGCATATCATCGACAATGCTCAAAAATTGGGTAGTGTCCTGTATGCAGATCTCACATAAGGTAGTAAAGGTTTTAAATACATAGTCAAAAATTCAGAAAGTGGTTCTGTGAGCGAGCCCATGCCCGACACAATAGGCCTACCTGGTGGGTGAAAAAAGTCTTTATGTATTTTAGGTAGAAAATAAATGTATTGTCTAATGGGGTCAGAAATTGTTAAATGGTTTAGTGTTTTCTTGGATATGATGCCATTATCAAAAGCTGAATGTAAAAAATCATCAATTTGTTTTTTAAATACTGGAGTAGGGTCCAGTGGCATCTTTGTGTAGTACCAAGCATCATTCAACTGCTTATAAGCTTCATTATCATAATAGCTCCAATCTAACACTACCACTGCCCCTCCTTTGTCTGCATTGATAATCACCAAATCCTTGTTACGTACTAGTTCTTCCAAACAAGATTTCTCAACATCTGTCATATTGTTTGACATAGGTAAACCATGATTATACTGAAAGTGTAACACATTTAAAACACTGCGTAAAAATAAATTAACAGTGGGGTGCATAGGGGGTGTGAATGATGAACTATGGTATTTAAAAGAATCCAATTGTGTTAAACCACCATCTTCTTTGTCCTGAAAAAATAGCTTAAGATTCATTAATCTGCAAAATGAAAATAAATCTTGTGTGAAATTATCCTCAGACACAAAAAACCCGGGAATGAAAGACAATCCTTTATTTAGTAATGATATTTGTTCAGCTGTTAATGTAATCTTTGAAATATTATGTACATTGTTTACTTGTTCGATAACATTTGCATCATGTTTTCCAGACTTGTAACTTTTTTTGTGCTTCCTACCACCCCTCCTCCCTCTATGTTCCCTAAAGGGGATATGTTGTTTTTCCGTTTGGGGTTTGGGGAATCCAAAGTGGACTGTGTCTCCGTGTCTGTCCCTGATGATGTGTCATAGTCCGTTGATTCTACATTGGTACAAAAGAGTTTACCAGTAGAAACAGCAATAAGGTGTTTGATATAAAATTTTTTGCCAATTGCAACACGGATTGGGCCATTTATATGGCACATTGTAGCTGCCATTCATTTTATGTTGGACAAACTTCTCGACCAGTCAAGTTACGGATATCAGAACATTTGAGTGATATTAGATGTAAAAAAACATCTAATGCATTATACAAACACACACTGATACATAACAAGGCACAATTTCGTTTTACAATAATTGACAAAATTATTGGTGACAGAACTAATAAAGGTGGTTGGCATATTAAACTTGATCTAAAGGAAAGAAGTGGATCACCAAACTTGGTGCTTTACTAAACCCAGGATTAAATGAATATTTATAAAATATAATAAATATAACAGATACATATATTAAGATTCCATATTTTTGAAGATGATATGTCATTGTTTTTTCTTTGTATTTGGAGACATGTTATATTATTGAGATGTCAGATATATTATCATGTTTAATATTCATGAGCTTGATTCACAAGTTCATACAACCAATCATGGAATTGTATGTTAGATATAAGCACCTTTTCTTTTTTGATTGGTTCTATTGTTATACACTGAAGAAGGCTAGGTTTGAATCCGGGCCGAAACCGGTATGTGGAACCTACTTGGTGTTTTGGTAGTTTATTAATAAACTAATAAACTACTATCTACAGTCCACTCTTGTTGCTGGCGTTCCTTTTTTGTTATCTACTTGCTTCACAGCCGTGCAACTCCCTACGTGCAGGAAATACTTTGCTGGATATTCTACAAAAGGGCCTTACAGAAACAGATGATTGGTGCCAGAGCCATAGGCTCAAACTTAATGCCAAGAAACGTATAGTTATCCCTTTTGGGAAAAAACATGTACCCATGAATTACCACATAGTTGGCAGTACACTAAACACCGAAAGTGTGATGAGAGACTTAGGGACACAGGTGGACAGTGCTCTCACCTTTGATAACCACATCGCCACAACAGTCAGGAAATCCTTCTCTGTGGCACACCTCATCACTAAGGGCTTTTCATCCAGAAAAAAGGAGATCATTGTCTCACTGTACTCATCCCTCATTAGACTCAGAGAGTACAATGCCCTGTTTTGTATGTACCTCACAAGACATCTGCAACAGCTGGAAAGGCTGCAGAAATACCTCACTAAAAGAATCACAGGCCTAAAACAAATGCCCTATGCTGACCTGCTAAAAAAACCTCCAGCTATACTCTGTGGCATATCGTCTACTCAGAGGTGATCTCTGCTTAACATACAAGGCCATGTCAAACCCTGAGCTGTTGGACATGCTTCACTTAAAGAAATCCTAATCCCTCAGAGCCACATGCTCCAGGGATCTAAACCCTGTCATCACAACAAACAAAACATGCTGGAGGGATAGGTTCCTGACCCAGATCTTCCCCAGACTCTGGAATAGATTGCCCATACATGTCAAGCAGAGCAACTCATTGACCCTCTTCAAAAGGAACCTTGATGATTGGATGGGAAATAGGAAATTCACCCCGGGGATCATGTCAGTCACCCTGCTAGACAGGGGTCCAGGGAAGTAAATATTGTGGGAAGAAATATCCAGGGAATTGTTATGGCTAGGCTTGTATAGGCTCTAGGGCCAATAGCCTAGTACCAGCCTATGAACCTATGAATGGTAGATTCACACATTTCACTTCCTTTCATCAATGCTTGCATTTACAATTGAAAAAAGTTACAAAGTTACACACATTTTGTAGACTAAATGTGTTACTAATACAAAATAAGACAGACTGGCATCAGCCCTGACACCGCGTATGCATGGATTAATTCCCTATACTGAATGCTGGTCCGTCTTCTGTATAGCCTCAAAGCTGTATATGCCACAAGTGTTAAACCATTTATTGTATATTATTATTCCTTGCCTTCTTGTTCATAGCTTCTTTTATCATTATCCAATCCTTGCAGCTACTGTTTAGAGAGTCCAAATGGAGAGATGATGAAATCAGCAAGAAAAGGAGTGCAGCATTACTGGAACTGAATTCATTCTCAAGTCTTGGTGAATGCCTTCACATGGTATATCCTGTTTTCACAAAACCAACAAGATGACGTCGATATACATGAACTGTATTTTACATAGCATATATCATGGGCAGAGGTAAGTTAAACAATAAAAAAAGACAACAGAGTGCACAAGTCCCAGGATAAGAAAGTGCTCAGTCCTAGTATATGCACTGGTGCTGGGACAGGAAAAAAAAGAGAAGAATCCTCAGGACATGGAAACATTCCTACAATGGAATTAGACCAGGCTCAGGGTAGTATGGCCTCTCTGCTGCAGAATGAAGCAGAAGTCCAAAAAAAAACCACAAAATCTGACAGGCCAAAAATCAGCCATAAAGATGATAGAGTAGACTATTGAGAATAAGAAAGAAATTCTGCATAGTTTCAAAGGTTCATAGGTGTGTACTACGTTAATGGACCTGGGGCCTTTACAAGCCTAGCCATAGGATTACCCTGGCATCGTGCCACCCGACCTTAGTTCTCAGTGCCTCTGTTGAGTAGAACCACTGGAGTTATCCCTGGGGTGAATTTCTCATCCACTTAAGATTTCTCTCGAACAGGGTCAGCAAGGTGCTCTGCTTGACATGTATGGGAGTCTATTCCATAGCATGGGCAATCTGTGGGTTATGAACCTGTCCCTCCAGTACGTTCTGTTGATGGTGGTAATGAGGTCAAGGTCTCTGCAGCATGTGGTGCAGAGGGATTGGGATTTCTTTAGATGTAGCATTTCTAACAGAGCTGGGTCAGACATGGCTTTGTAAGTCAAGCAGAGATCGCCTCCAAGTAGGCAATATGAGACAAAGAATAGTTGTAGTTTTTTGAGTCTGTCCATATAGGACAAGTGTTTAAGGCCTAGGATCCTCTTTGTGAGGTACTTTTGAAGCCTCTCCAGTTGTTGCAGGTGTCTAGTGAGGTACATGCCAAATGCGTTTGGAGATTCCCTATATCCTTGTTTATTAGGTCCATGATGATGTATTCCATAGCTTTGCATATCAGACTCATCAGGCTAATAGGGCAATAGTTCCCAGGGTCTGTAGTCACTCCTCTTTTGTGGAGAGGGATGAGTGCCATTCAGTAGGGACACAGCCTGAGGTGAGGCTGTGATTGAACAGGGCACACTGGTGAGGTGCCAGTTCACTCTGTAGTTCATGTAGAACACAGCCAGGGATATTGCCAGGTCCCATAGAAGCTGTATTCTTTGTCTTGGACAGTGCTGTTTTAACCTGTGCAGCAGTAATACTGGGTGCCTGGTAATCTACTGGTATTGTGATTGGTCCTTTGGGGGTTGGGTAAAGTTGGCACTGAATCTGTCGACCAGTATATTGGGAATATCTGTTGGCTAGGTATAGGAGGTACCACTGTGCAGTAGCTCAGAGCAGATCTGGGTATTGTCCGAAAGATTCTTTACATAACTATAGAAGGCCTTGTGGTTGCCTTTACTATCTGCTGCAATTCTGTTTTCATAGCTAGCTTTACAGGATTTGATGAGGTTTCTCAACTTTTTGTTGAGGCTGATAAGGGAGTTTTTCCAGTCTTGGGACTTCACCTTATTCCGAATCAGTTTTTGCCTTCTGTTGTAGAGTTTGTTTATAGCAGGGGACCACCAGATTGGCTTCCTTTTTTTGGAGGAGTATGTCTTGGTTCTATTGGGTATGGCAAGATCCATGCATTTGTGTACGTGTTCATACAGTGCATTGGTGTAGCCAATTGTTGAAATCAATAATTTTCTGCTTGTACTATGGTATCATTCTGGGTGATGGTAGGATGCTGCTCAGGGCTAGGGTCATACCCGCCTGGGCTACATAATCCAAGAGCTCCTCCATGTCTCTTGTCATGTAGTCCAGGGAGGTACATCTCAGGTCATTCACACCCACATGTACAATGAATGAGTCATATTTGTACCTGTTGTTGAGAGACCTGAGTGGATGTGTTATGTGGCGGATCCTGGCACCTTACAGGCAGCTGACTGCTATTTTCTCCGTATTCAGCCTAGTGAGTGGGACATCAGTGTGCCTCACTATTGAATCAACTATGACTAGTGTATTGGCCATGCTGTTTTGCCTTAGGGGCTTTGGTTGAGTGGCACTCTGTTTTGCCTTAGGGGCTTTGGTTGAGTAGCACACTGTTTAGGAGAGTTGTGTGTCTCGTGATTATTGTTATGTTGTGGTGGTCGAGTGCGTTTCTGCCTTGGAGGTCTCTGCTGTTTGGGTAAATTTTTGACAGCCTCCATGAAAGTGGGTGTGTGGTTTGTGTTTTTATGTGAAGGCAGTGCTGGTGTGTGTTCTGGAGGGCTGTGTGTTCCATGTGGTGTTGTGCAAGTGTTGACATTTGCCTCTTGACCAGCTATTCCAGTCTTGGCTGGAGAGTGTGTGGATTCCAATTTGGATATACACGTGCATCTCTCGCAAATCTGAGTGTTGGGAGGTAAGAGGAGAGGGTTATTGGTGTACATGAGGCAGTTGCTACATTGCCTCAGGATGCCCAAATTCACCAGGCATTGTTAATATTATGCAAGCAGCACAGAATTTCCAGATAGAAAATATTCAGAAAGATTAAGAAATGAAAAGAAAAATACCTGCATAAGAAAAATGCATTGGAAGCTTCAAATCCAAATGTATGTTCATTAATACAACAGATCCATGAAAAGTATAATAGACAAACTTTGGACAGCTTGGAAAAAGAAGCAATACAGGAAGTTTGAAAATGTGAAGAAGTAAACCTAGAAATTTTTTAAAGGCATAAAAAAATGGACATGGGAAAGAAAAACCTTGAGATTTTTGAAAGGTATAAAAAAGAAACATGGATATGGGAAAGAGATCCGATATTGTGCAATATTTATACAAAGGAGAAAGGCAGACTAAATACAGAAATACAAAAAAGCAGCTCCAAAGATATTTGAAGAGAAATACAGGCAAAGACATCTGGATATGCAAAATTTCACAATACAAAAAAAATAAATAAATAAAATAGAAAGACAACAAAGAGGAAAGCAGAAAAGATGATTAGTAATGCAGAAGTTAAAGAAAAGGAAAATGTAGTTATGGATTACTTGCAAAGTGAAGGATTTAGTGAAGAAAATCTAACTCTGGTAATGTCACAGCATGTTGGAACAATAAGTCCCAAAATAGGTAGAATGGGAAGCATCTGGTCACTTGCCACATGAAGACACTTTAGAGCCTTCAGTAGGAAACCAGTACAAAAGTCCAGTTGCAGTCACACAGCAAGGGAAAGAGCAGGAAACACTGGCAACACTGACACAGTTAATGTTGTGGAGTGACAGGCGTGTGAATTCCCATATGAAAGAACAATGGCTGACGCGGGATGTAACTGAAGTGAATGTTACAGGAAGATGCTCTGGAGCTTTCTGTAGAATGCCCACATGAAATAGAACAATGTGCCCTCAGTTTAGAAGAAAATGATCTGCAGGAAGAGTTGCCTTCATTTAATAGAAATGGACAGACATATGGAGATCGATGAAAGAAAAAAATGATAGATTACAGAAAGTAAACACTCAGAATGTTAGAAGTCTGATAAAACAGATGAGCACAATAATAAAGTATATTAACAGAAATTGATGTGATATAACAGAAGTAAATAGGATACATTACTGTGCAGCTAAATTAATAACAGATAAAGTCTTACCATAAAAACAAAGATCAAAAAGGAAAAGGAAGTGAAGAAATCAGATGCCATCATGGAAGCAAACACAGAAAACTATAAAGCATACAGACAAGTTTCACTGTTAGAAGAGTATAGAAGAGGAAACAGATCAACAAAAATACTCAAAGGTAGATGTGATAAAAGCATTGCACAGTATTAGAACAGACCAGGATCTATTGTACACTATTGAAAATAATAAACTAAAGATATCAGCATGTGCAGAAAAACATAGAAGATATGTAGATAAACAAAGGAAAAGTACAAAATAAGCAATTTATTGATGACCCAAAAATACACCTTTTGGAGAAATATCTATGAAGACCCCGTGGAACATAGCAAAGATGCTGAATGGATAGAAGTAGTAAAAGAAACAGTAAGAATTTCAAATGTACGGATATGGAATGGGATGAAGTAACTGCCAGATAAATTGAAAGCTTTTCCATTTAGGAGTTTTTTTTAATTTAAGTCTAGATGCAGTACCTAACTTCTGGCTAAAAGTATTAACATCTTTACATGAAGATGTAGCAGAGTAGGAAAGCACAGTTGTGTAAAATCTTACCATAACAGCAGATGTCCTTCTCTTCACTGTTGAAGTATTCTTTACAATGGGAATCCCCTGCCTAGGGCAGTCCAATGTCCAGCCTGTATACAAAAGCCTTTAGGTTTGTAATGGGTATGCCGTAGTCACATGTATACTCTCCCTGCATGGTGTACAGCATGAAGGTGACATCCAAACTTACCATCCTCAGAAATGAAAAGCCACAGTATGAATGACAGCCCAAGTATATTATCAGGTAACAGGCACATCCAGAAGGACAAAGGACCAGGGGGAGGAGGAAGGGAGCAAATACTGCAACGGTGAAGAGAAGGACATCTACTGTTATGGTAAGATTTTATATAAGTGTGCTATGTCATTCCATATCACTGTTGCAGTATTATTCACAATAGGGAAAGTACAATAGCTCAGGAAGAACACTGGCAGGACGAGGGGCCAGCAGAGCCCTCTAGGAAATTATGGAGAATGGCCCTGAAAAAAACAGCTCTGGCCCTAGAAATCACATCTAACTTATAGTGTTTGGTAAATGTATGCACATAAATCCAAGTAGCTGCCTCAAGAATAGAATTAGTATCCAAACCCTTGAAAAAAAGCATCAGAAAAGCCACAGCCCTAGTAGAATTAGGTTTAACAGATGAAGGACGGCTCTTCCCATGAAAAGAATAGCAAAAAGAAATGGCTTTATATGTCCAAGAAGAAATAGTTTGCTGGGAAACAGCAAAACGTAAAGACCTAGGACAAAAAGAAACAAAAAGCTGTTTAGAATTACAAAAATCTTTAGTATTATCCATATATCTGAGCTGTCTATGCAAATTTAAGGTATGTAAAACCTTCACACTAGCAGACCGAGAAGGGGAAAAAAGCAGGAAAATGAAAAGACTGATTAAGAAACAACTCATTAACCATCTTGGGAATAAGAGGGTTAGTACAAAGGGACATCTTGTCCTTATGAAATATTAAAAAAGGAGGAACAGCTATAAGGGCTTGCAGCTCAGACACACATCTGGCAGAATTAAGTGCCAAAAGAACAGTCTTCCAAGAACAATGCTGTAAGGGAGCTGAAGTAGCAGGCCCAAAAGTGCCCAAGTCAAGTTTTCCAAAACAAAATTAAGACCCAGGAAGGAGGGACAGGCTTCCTGGTAGGCCTAATGTGAAGAATGCCTTTAAGAAATTGTTAGGCCTCAAATCTAGAGGCCAAAGTGGGAGTCAAAGGCAGACCAGCAGAAAAAGATGACAGCTGACCTTGACAGAAAAATATGCCAACCCAGCATTGAGCAATTCAAAGAGGTGAGAACCAAAGGAACATCCACAGTAAGAGGATCCAGGTTAGAAGAAAGACACCAAATAGAAAATCCCTTCCATTTGGATAAATAAGATTTTCTAGTAGTGGGTTTCCTGACCTCCTGCAGTACCCAAAGCATGTCCTCAAAATAAAGGTCTCTGAAGGGGATCAAAACCCTATCATCCACAATGTCAGTTGAAGAGTGGACAGGAGGGGATGAATGAGAGGTCACTTGTCTTGTGCGAGTAGGTCTAACCTGTGAGGTAACTTGTGATGATTGCCCTTGGCTAAATGCAGAAGAGGGGATCAATGCTGTCTGGGCCGAAACAGTCACCAGCAAGATTTTGGGAAAATCCTGTTTTATCTTGAACAGGACCTTCAGAATGAGAGGAAGGGGAGGGAAGGCATAAGGATACATCCCTTTTCAAGAGAAAGGGATTGTACCCACATTCCAGGCCAGAGGACATGGGACTCTGGTGCAAAACAGGAGAAACTGTCTGTTCAGAGGGAAGGCAAATAGATTTATTTTAGGAGTACCCCACTTGTGGACAATATCCAGAAACAAATCCCTGTGAAGCATCCACTCATGGGATTGTGTTATAGACTTGCTTAGAGAATATGCCACTATGGTTTTGATTCAAGGGAATGTAAACTGCCTGAAGAGTCACCTGATACTGGATAGCTAGATCCCAGATTTGAAGAGTTAATCTGCATAGGAAATAAGCCTTTGTCCTTTCTTGCTTGTTGATATACCACATCACTGTGGTATTGCCTGTGAAAATCTTGAGGGACCCTGGAAGGAAAAGAGAATGAAAAACCTGAATAGCCAGAGAAGCTGTCATCTCTGACATTGATGTGGTCTTTCTTTTGTCAAAGGGCCCCACACTTTCAGAGGACTGAAGGAGGCACCCATCTCACGCCTGAGGTATCTGTTAAGAGTTCCTGAGTGGGGATTGGAGGTTGAAAAGGAAGCCCTGTGTTGAGAGACAACTGATGAATCCACCACTGACATTCCAGATTGAGGCAAGGAAGAAGAGGGACTAGAAAAAGAGAATGTTGTAGCTAACTGAATTGAGAAACCACTGGAGCTTTCTCATGTGGAGTTTGGCCAGAGGAAATATATAAATGGTGGGAAGCCATGTAACCCAATGCCCTAAGAAAACTCCCTGGCTATAACTGAAGCCAGAGGAAGAAGGGATTGAAAGAAAGCAATCAGGGTTAAAGCCTGTGGGGGAGGCAGGGATGTCAGCACTGGGACAGTCTGGAGCCTGCACCCCAGAAAAACATGATCCTAAGAAGGAATCAGGAATGATTTTTGGAAATTTACAGTAAACCCTAGGCTTTGCAGGAGAGAAACAGAAAAATGTAGATACTGAAGTAAAATCTCCAGAGGCCTGAATGAGCAGGTCAGCCAGGTAAGGAAAGACCTGTATCCCTTTCAACCTGCAAAAAGCAATCACAGGAGTGAGGCATTTGGCGAATACCCTTGGGGCAGTAGAGAGGAAAAATGAAAAAGCAGAGAACTAAAAAAGCCAGGAAGCAACAGAGAAATGTAAAAACTTCCTGAAAAGGGGTGAATGGGAATGTGTAGATAAGCATCCTTGAGATCCATGGAAACCAGAAAAACCTGAGGAAGTAGAAGAGGAAACAAGGTTTGAAGTGACAGCATCCAAAAGGAAGGGACCTTCAAATAGGTGTTCAGCTGAGAAAGATGCAGAATGGGTCTCCAGGTATCTTCTTTCCTGGGGTCTAGGAACGTTCTGGAGTAAAACCCCTTCCACTTCAGAGGAGTTGTAACTTCAAGAATTGATCCTTGAGCCTACAGGCCCTGAAGCACGTCTGGAAAAAGGGCAGTTGTTACTGAGGAGGCTGAGGAATACCCAAAAAGGGGAGAAAAGATTTACAAACCATGAAATAACCTTGGTGAATTATGAAAAGAACCCATGAGTCTTGGGTGACCTTTAAGCAAATAGAAATTGACAAGGAAAGACACAGAGAAAGAGAAAATGGACTAAGAAGAACAAGGCTTCCGAGTATGAGGAGTTTGGATAGCCTTAGCAGTGGAGCCCATCTACCACCCTTTTTATCTTTGGGATGGGAGAGACCATCTACAAAGAAAGGCAGGCTTGTTATGGTAATTACTTTGAAATTTAGGAACAGGTGAAACAAAATGATCGTCAAATCCTGTAAAGCCTTGCCCTTGTCTTGCAGGGACTTAACTCTGCAGCAGCAGCGCCAAACAAATGCTTATTATCTACAGAAGCATCCATCAGTTTAGCTTTGATAACATCAGCAAAGGTTGATGTCTGAGCCAGGAATACCTCCTCACAAGAGATCCAAAAACAGCTGCCCTAGATGAAGCATCAGCTGTGTCATAGCTGCATTTAATGGAATGGCAAGCAATATGGGAAGATTCGCCTATCAAGGAAAGAACAGAAGCCATCCCCTCAGAATCAGGAAGATCTGCCAGGCCTGAGAGAGAGAAGAGCCAAAACATATATGGTCATATGTGTTGATAGTTTACAGCTCTAAAGGCCATGGTAGCAAAAGTATACACCTTCTTACCTCACCTCTGCATGGTTCTGTTGCCCTTTTTAGAGGGAAACAACTTTGTAGAAGGCAACAATTCGGAGGGCTTATCAGAGTCAAGTGATGCCACAGAAGGGTCAACCAAAGGGCACTTGCAAAGCAACTTGCAGTCTTCAGGCACTTTATCAAACCTATCAGGATTTTTGGAGCAGAGAACTGGGAATTAGGAGCCTGAGAAGCAGTGGAAAATGCATCCAGCAAGGCAGCAGGAACAAGAGGAACAACAGAAGGTTTAGGAGATTCCATATGCAAAAGCTCATAGTACCTCTTCTGAACATCAGAAACCTGAGCACAGTCCCATTTGAAAAACACCATCATAATGGAAATAGTGTCACTAAATGTCCTCAAAAGGAGGGTCAGGACTGACAGCCTTACCACAGAATGATAATCTAGGGCAAAAAAGAATAAGTCAGGGAGCCTCCAGCAGAATCTGCATCATCATCATCATCATTAGAAAGATCCTGCTCCCTAGGCCTGTTAGGAGGGGTAGAGGACCAAGGAGGAGCAGGAACAGACATACCCTGTGGAGGTTTTCCAGCCATAAAGGCATTAAATTGGTCTTGAGTGAAGTTTTCCCCTTCACTCTGAGGATCTTTAGGAGCAGGAGAAATGTGCTTAGTTTTCTGCTGCTTTTTAAGAGGGATGTCAGCCTTAAACATCTTAGAAGGCTCTGACCCCTGACAACATATTATTATTGTTCATAGATGTGTAATAGGCTAATGACCTGGGGCCTTTACAAGCCTAGCCATAGGATTACCCTGGCATAGTGCCATCTGACCTTAGTTCCCTGTGCCCCTGTCGAGTAGAGCCACTGGTGTTATCCCCATGGTGAATTTTCTGTTTCCCATCCACTCATCAAGATTTCTCTTGAAGAGGGTCAGTGAGGTGCTCTGCTTGACATGTATGGGAAGTATGTAGTTGGAATCTCTTTCCCCACTAATATCGGAAGAACACCACTAGGCCATTTGGTAAATATCGGCTGTGGTTCCTTCTTTACATCTGAGGCGGATATCTGCAAGGCCTCCACTGACGTGCATGACATTGTATCTATGCCAGCATCCAAATTGGTCACAGCACAGGAATCCAACAAGGAAACCAAACAATCCTCCACGATTTCACTAGCCTCAAGAGAGATGTCTGGTTGAGGTGATACAGCCAAAGAATCTGACCAAGGTTTCTTAATCTTTTTCTTTGTAGACGGCTGACCCTCTGGCTGGGAAGCTCCTTCCATAGTGTCTTTAGCCAACAGTGTAAGTCATTGGTTTTCTAAGTAAATAGCTAGGGAAAAAAGATAAGTAATGTCTGAGGGCTGAAAGCTTGGCAAATTGCACAAGACATACAGTTGTGAGAAGAACCTAAACAGAAGAAACACTGCTTGTGATGATCTTTATGGGGAATCTGTCTCCCACACTGGTACTTATCTGAAAATGGTTTGGTAACCAGCAGATGAATGGGTGTTCAGACTGGTGATCAAAGATGGCGTTTGGACTGGTGGCAAAGAAATTCTGTGGATGGTATGTCTGGACATCACCTTTATGCCTACACTGGGAGCATACATATGACATATGGGGTTCCCATTGCAACCTAAAGGCTTTGGCATACTGGCCAGATGTCAGGGCTGACCTACGCAGGGGATCCCCATTATAAAGAATACTGCTACAGTGATATGGAAGGACATCTACTTATATGGACATCCCAAACAGACACCAACCTGGTTAACAGGAAAAATAATACTCCTTCTTAAGAGTGAATCTGCAAGCTATCCTAAAAACTATAAACCGATAACTTGTCTGCCAATGATGTATAAACTATATAGTGGAATTGATGCCAACATTTTATAGTCATTTTGAAGAAAACTCAAGCATGGCAATAGAACAAAAGGGTAAAAAAAAAAAAGAGTCATATGAAACAAAGGACCATTAATGGAGAATTCTTAAAAGGGAAAGAATCTAAGTATGACATGGACAGATTACAAAAAAGCATCCGATTCTGACAGCACCTCACATTCAGGGATAAATGAGTGCTTAGAGATGTATGAGATATATCTTTCATTAATCAATTAGATTTCAACAAACATGAAACAGTGGCAAACCACTTTGCAGCTAAGCTATGTTAAAGGACAATTACCCAAGGATAAAAATTCAAAGAGTGATATTCCAGACTGATCTTTGTTACTGCTACTCTTTTGTCTTGCCTCTAAACCATTAACCTGTCTACTTAACAGATGGTCATAGTTACAATTTGGCTCCCAGATACCAGCTAAGTATAAAGGCTTCTCATCTTCCTTTTGTGGATGATTTAAAATGGTATAGTTCATCGGATGAGGAGCTGAAAGAAAATCTGCAAGTAGTTAAAACTATCAGATGATATAAGAATGTCATTTAGTCTTGATAAATGTGCAAAAGCAACACTTAAGGCAGGAAAGCTGCAGTACCAAGAAAATATCAGTCTGGGACAAGAATATGATATAAAAGAACTTGAGCAGGAGGGAGCGTATAAATATTTGGGAATTTATGAAGGATCAACAATAAAACATGAACAAAAATGAACAAAACCCAGTAAGGAATATTTAAGAAGGCTAAAATTAATACTGAAAACAGCACTGATATCTAGGAATAAAGTCCAAACTATAAACCAATTTACTCTTCCTGTTCTAACTTACACTATTGGGGTAACTGATTGACCCCAAAAGGTTTTGGATCAGTTAGACAGGAAAACAAGTAGAATGCTTCATGCTTATCAAATGTATAAAATTCAGTGTTCACCAAGATTATACATCCCTTGTTCTGAAGGATGTATGGGCCTCCTCGAAACTGACTACATGTATAGATCTGCAGTCTTAGGACTCCATACATGTCTGCTAACTACACCACATCCAAACATAGTGCGAGTTTTCAAACATGAGGAGAAGTCTAAGAGGACTTCCTTACTTAGTTTAGCAGAAGCATATCAGTGCGAAAGCAGGAATAGAAATCAAACCAGAAGTAGAAAAAAATCAGGCAGCAGCTGAATGTGCCAAAAAAAAAGGAAAGAATATAAGAATAGAACAATCATCAGATGACAAAACAAAAAGTGGAAAAGGCATATATATAGTTGCAAACAGAAAACTACTGGAACAACCTCATGTCAAATCAGGATCTGACAAAGGAATGGTTAAGAAAAACAATTTAAACCAAAAGGTGAAAGGTTAATATTGGTGGTCTAGAATAGTGGACTACACACACTTTGGTTTACAAAGTCCAGTGAACACGTGGGAGAAACAGACATATTAAGGTTTTGTAATACAGAAACGGAAACAGTCACATCTTGTTTTTGGGTGTGATAATCTAATGGCAGAGGGCCTATATACTCATCATCATCTTCTTTCGGCTGTTCCCATTAGGGGTCACCACAGCAGATCATCTGTTTCCATTTTTTCCTGTCCTCTACATCATGCTCTGTCACATTAACCAACTGTATGTCCTCTCTCACCACATCCATAAACCCTATCTTAGACCTTCCTCTTTTCCTATTACCTGGTAGCTTCATCCTTAGCATCTTTCTCCAAATATACTCAGCATCCCTCCTCAGCACATGTCCAAACCAATGTAATCTTGCCTCTCTGGCTTTGTCTCCAAACCTTCCAACCTAGGCTGACACTCTAATATAATTTTTCCTAATCCTGTCCACCCTTGTCACACCCATTGCAAATCTTAACATCTTTAACTCTGCCACATCCAGCTCAAACTCCTGCCTTTTTGTCAATGCCACTGTCTCCAACCCATATAACATAGCTGGTCTCACTACCCTCTTGTAGACCTTCCCTTTCACTCTTACTGGTACTTGTCTGTCACAAATCACTCCTGACACCCTTCCCCACCCACTCCATCCTGCCTGTACTCTCTTCTTCACCTCTCTTCCACACTCACCATTACTCTGAACTACTGATCCCAAGTATTTAAACTCATCCACCTTCGCCACCTCTACTCCTTGCATCCTCACCATTCCTCTATCCTCCCTCTCATTCACACACATATATTCTGTCTTAGTCTTGCTGACCTTCATTCCTCTTCTCTCTAGAGCATATCTCCATTACTCCAGGGTCTCTTCCACCTGTTCCCAACTCTCACTACAGATCACAATGTCATCTGCAAACATCATAGTCCACGGGGAGTCCTGTCTGATCTTGTCTGTCAACCTGTCCATCACCATTGCAAATAAGAAAGGGCTCAGATCTGATCCTTGATGTAATCCCACCTCCATCTTAAATGCATCTGTCACTGCCACTGCAGACCTTACCACTGTCACACTACCCTCGTACATATCCTGTACCACTCTTACATACTTCTCTGACACTCCCGACTTACTCATACAATACCGCAACTCCTCTCTAGGCACCCTGTCATATGCTCCTTCTGACATTCTCTGTACTTCTCCATCATCACTCTCAGAGCAAACATTGCATCTGTAGTGCTCTTTCCTGGCATGAAACCATACTGCTGATCACTAATCATCACGTCCCTTCTTAACCTAGCTTCCGCTACTCTTTCCCATAACTTCATGCTGTGACTGATCAATTTAATCCCTCTGTAATTACTACAGCTCTGCACATCACCCTTATTCTTAAAAATAGGTACCAAAACACTTTTTTCCATTCCTCAGGCATCCTCTCACTTTCCAAGATTTCATTAAACAATCTGGTTAGAAACTCCACTGCCATTTCACCTAAACACCTCCATGCTTCCACAGGTATGTCATCTGGACCAACGGCCTTTCCATTCTTCATCCTGTTCATAGCTATCCTTAATTCCTCCTTGTTAATCCATATCACTTCATGATTCACTATCCCCACATCATCCAACCTTCTCTCTCTCTCATTCTCTTCATTCATCAGCCCCTCAGAGTACTATTTCCATTTGCTCAACACACTCTCCTCGCTTGTAAGTATGTTTCCCTTGTTATCCTTTATGACCTTTACCTGCTGCACATCTTTCCTAGCTTGGTCCCTCTGTCTAGCCAATCGGTACAAGTCTTTTTCTCCCTCCTTAGTGTCCAACCTTTCATACAACTCTTCATATGCCTTATTCTTAGCCTTCACCACCTCTCTCTTTGCCATACACCTCATGTCCTTATACTCCTGTCTACTTTCTTCATCTCTCTGACAATCTCACTTCTTCTTCTTTGCCAACCTCTTTTTCTGTATACTGTCCTGTACTTCTTCATTCCACCACCATGTCTCCTTGTCGTCCTTCCTCTGTCCAGATGTCATACCAAGCACCTTTCTAGCCGTCTCCCTTACTAGCTTTGCTGTAGCTGCCCAGCTATTTGGTAACTCTACACTGCCACCCACTGCCTGTCTTAACTCTTCCCTGAACTCCACCTCACAATTACCCTTTTTCAATTTCCACCATTTGATCCTTGGTGCTGCCCTTACACTCCTCCTCCTCTTCTTGATCACCAACGTCATCCTACAAACCACCATCCTATGCTGCCTAACTACACTTTCTCCAGTCACCACTTTACAGTCTCCAATCTCCTTCAAACTGGCCCTCCTACATAAGATATAATCCACCTGTGTGCATCTTCCTGCACTCTTGTATGTCACCCTATGCTCCTCCCTCTTGTTAAAATAAGTATTCACCACAGCCATGTCCATCCTTTTCGTAAAATCCACTACCATCTGACCTTCTGCATTCCTTAGCTTAATACCATACCTACCCATCACTTCCTCATCCCCTCTGTTCCCTTCACCAACATGTCCATTGAAATCTGCTCCAATCACCACTCTCTCATCCTTGGGTACAGTCATCACCACTTCATCCAACTCACTCCAAAATTTTTCTTTCTCATCCATCACACATCCAACTTGTGGAGCATATGCACTAATAACATTCGTCATTACACCATCAATTTCCATCTTCATAAACATCACTCTATCTGACACTCTTTTCACCTCCAAAACACTCTTAGCATACTGTTCCTTCAGGATAACTCCTATGCCATTTCTCCTCCCATCCACATCATGATAAAACAATTTGAACCCAAGGGATCTCATAAAAAAATAATTTACAATCATATTTAGATATGGCACCAATACATGCAACTCCATATGAATTACAGGAGGAGTCAGTTCTGGGCACATTGTGGCTAATGTGACAAGCACTTTTAGCTAACACCACAGACTGAAACAATACTAATTTCATGAAATTTGATCATACATTGACTTAGGAATGGGGTCTATTGTGTTAGGGTACTAGAAACCCAAAAGACTGAGAAAGTAAGCTACTGTTTATGTTATAGCAGAAGGTCTTTACCTGTTAGGCTGCATAGTATTCCTTTCAGCCATAGGCAGCACAGTGGTGCAGCAGACAGTGTTCTTGCCTCACAGTTTTATTCTCTGCTGGGGTGCCTTCTGTGTGGTATCTGCATGTCCTCCCTATGTTTGCGTGGGATTTCTCTGGGTGCTGCATTTTCCTCTCACATATCAAAAACATGCAGTAGGCAGATTTGACACTAAATTACCCATAGGTATGTATGTGTGGTGTGGAAGAACTACCACAGCAGGGCTAGCTACCTCATGTTGTAAACCTTGGTTCTAGATGATTATCAGTACTGAAATGAGACTCTGACCCATTGTTCAAATAAAATGAGAAACGGGGTTGTGGATTGACGAAATATCCTTTTTGTATACATTGCAAACAATTACGATTATCAGCTTCCTTTTCACAGCCTTGATTAAAATTACTTCTTAAATATAGTGAGATCAGTCTCACACACGGAAGGTAAATAAGGACCTCTGATTAATTAATGTGCATTTGTTTTTGAAAGCTTTGGAGTTAGTAACCTTTTTTGCTTGATAGCAAATAATTATAAACAATTTAAACATTTCCTCAGATAGCAAACTCACATTTACTGTCAAAAGCAAATTCTTACTGTATGACAGAGATCCACAGTGGAATTAGAAAATGCTAAGGTTGTATCACAGGACAATGGTTCACTTGGTGCATGACATATTGGGTCTTAACTGTCCCTGATTTTAGCACCAAATTTTGCATTTTCCCTCCTAAAGTCATAATGTTTTGAAAAAATCTTAGATTACATTCAATAAACAAATCATTAAATTTATAGACTTCCTTTAGTCCCTTAGTATAGGAAATACATGCTAATTCATATATTTTTATTGTTACATCTTTCCAGCTTTGTAGTACCAATATTTGCGAAGTCCTTGATTTACAGCCTATATCCTTGATTAATTTTGTTTCCCTGATTTTGAAGGTAAGGGTCTGAGTACTTTGTATGATGATGAACTATGTTCTTCAGCAAGCAGAAACATATTTGTTGAATAGTTGCTTCAGTTAGATGAAAAAAGGCTAAGATTTTACTGATAGTTAATCATTAGGGTGCATCACACCCCCACCTATTCTGCCTACCTCATGAATACAGCTCCCCTTGTTTTTGCTTCCTAAGTGCATTTCTTTATCATTCATTCACTGACTCCAATACATTTTTTTCTGCATGTTTTCCCTCCATGCCTGCTGACTCTCAAGCCTCCTGTTTCCATCTTGAGGCCATTTATTCCCCTGCACTAGGTATCTCAGACACCACACAGATAAGAGGGGTTATTATCCAGACAGCCATGCCATACAAATAACCATGGAGATGTGTGCCTTTTCTAGCATCCTGACAAGGAGTTACTTTATTGAATATTTTGGGTGCCCCCTATAGTTGAACATCAGCTGTTCCCAGTGGACTCTCTTTGTTCACTCATCTAGCAAATTTAATTAGCTTGTCAGACTTAATCTGAACCATGTTTGGGGCTGTTGAGGAGCCCAAATGGTTCATGAGAAGTATTTTTGTTTATGTAACTTTGTAACTATGCATCCACCTCCCTGCATGTACCAATCCCATCCTAGGGAAGTGTATGAAATAGACAATGCTGTCTTATCTTCCTACTTCCATGGTGATTCTGCTATATCCCCTGAGGACCATGCCCCTGTTTGTGTCCCCAGTCTCCAATATGGATTGACAGTGACGGTTGCCCAAACTTGTGCACTGTCAGCCTACCTAGTTGTGCCATTAAGTGTCTGAGACACTAATCATATTCAGGTTTCCTGGGATATGGTCTGGGCTCTCTCTCACCATCAGCAAATTAAGCAAATCCAATAATGGACACGCAAAGTCAATGAAAGACCAGGTTTATTACTCCACAGAGCTTTCGTGAAAAGCCTCTTCTTCATTGTGTATGCATTAGTTAAAATCAACAGTCACTTTATGCAATTCAAAAATACAACAGTCAAATATAAAAACGCATTCATTCAAGCAACTGTGGTGTAGCTAAAATTTTAAAGCCATATAGCACCTATGCATATAAAAACTTCAGCATATAAAAGATCCATACAAAAACATGCATAAGAAACAAAACTATAAAAAGTGTGCATATAGAAAACATTCATAAAAGAATGGTTATAAAATATTTTGCTTCATTTTCAGTATAGGCTTAATACTTATAGCTCAATTTAAGCGTAGTCTAGAGTCAGCATTTAAACGAGTAATCCATTCATATTTGCAAACCTCTACAGCATTAAGATCACCCCTTCTCTTCCTTTTCATTATTACATCAATAACCCTGAAAAGAAGTGTGCTCATCTTCTGTTTCACTAATACGCTTGTAAAGAGCATTTGTATCTACCTTTCTTCTTGTTTCTGATTTATGCTCAATAATCTGAAATTTTAGCATCCTGTTACTTTTGCCTACATAAAAGGCAGAGCATTTCGTGTATGAGGCCAGATAAATAATAAATAATATTCATGGTATTACAAGTAACATACCCATTAAATCTCATCTCTTTTCCTGTTATCGGGTGTTTGAAAATATTGTTACTCTCTCTGTCTTTGCAACATGTGAAATTTAAACAAGTGAAGATTCCTTTTAACACTTCCATGTTTTAGATGGATTCTTTAAATCTTTATAACAAACGTCGTTTTAGACTTGGACAATTGTGATATGCAAAGAGGGGTTTATCGCCTACCAGCTTCTTAATATCAGGCATAGTCATTAAAATGCTCTAATTCCTTTCTATAATCTGTCGTACACCATTGGTCCTTCTATTGTATGTGGTAACGTGTTTATTTTCACTTTTCCTATTGGAATAGCCATCCCTATCTTTACACCATGATGAAAAAATAAGGCAAAGCTTCATTACCTCTCAGACTTAAAACCTCACTTCTTGTTTGTTTTAACAAAGCTTCCCCATAGGGTCTATATTAAAGCGAACGATGAATAATCGACCCCATATAAGTGAAAGCTTATAATCTTAAAAGCTCAGAACAGAGATTTTTTTTCCAAGTAAAAAAAGAATTGCTGTTCCAAAAAAAAACAACCCCCCCCTACTTAAATACACCATCTCCGAGATCGCACTACAGTGCTGAAAACGGCAAAGTAGCGGAAGTGGCCAAGCAAATTCTCTTAAATGCCGCTTCGCTATTTTGCCTTTTCGTTGTTTTAAGTTCGAACAAGATGCATTTAACAGAATGCGTCTTCGGTCATCTAATAGGAACCTTCCCCATAGCCTTGTATAGTAAAGTCATCAATCATATCACTTATTTCATTGTCACATTGTACATTGCCAGTATGGAGATGAGGCTCTAAACATCTGTCCTTTGACAATGCTTCTAAACACATGGGGTGCATGCATGCTACTAATATGGATGTGTCTATTTGCCTGTACATCTTTTTTATACTAACCCATTTTCTCTAGTTTTATATCCAGGTAATTTATACTGTTAGTGGAATAGTTCAGTGAAAATTTTAAGTAACTAGTAGTTTCATTCAAATACTCACTAAACTTCTCTAGATCCACATTCGTGCCATCCCATAACAGGAATACATCAACAAGACACTGGAAGAACAACAGTTTCCCTTTAAACACTTTGGGACACTGATGTACATATTTATCTTCCAATTCAGCTATAGTAATATTTGCATATGTATTCGCCACTGATGACCCCATTGGTACACCCATCTTTAGGTGGTACAGTTGTTCATAAAACAAATACATTGTTATTCAGAACCAACACAAGTAGCTCACATAAAATTTATTTTCTTCCATCAAAATTTGTATTTTTTACATAGAAAATTTTATACTTCTTCTTTACCAATATTGTTGGGAAGCACAGTAAACAAATTTAATGTCCAAAGTAGTGAACAAAAATTCACAGCCTTTATGGTTTTCATACCACTCATATAAATGGGACAAAATCTTTAATATAGCTCTTAATCAGGGCCAGATATACACTAAGAACAGATTGTAGAGTATGAGATAGGTTCCATTATGCATCCACCCCCAGAGACAATAGGTCTCATTGGGGGGTGGTGGGTGAAACTCTTGTATTTTTGGCAGTCCATATATCCATGGTATCCTTGGATAGGGAACAGTAAAATAAATCATTACTTAAATCACCATTTTAACTGCATTTCATAAACTGCCATATTCACATTACTAATAACCTTAGATACAGCTGACTCGTTAACTATAGTGAACGTGGATACATCATCCAGAAATTCGTGCATACAATTATCATAAACCTCTATCTAAAAATCACCACTGCTCCACCTTTATGTGCTTGTTTTATAATATCACTGTTCCTTACCAACTTACAAATCTTCATTTTCTTACACTGAAATTATACTTTCTACTTGCAAGATTTTTATCATAAAACTGTCATATTTCTTTCTCACAAATATCATTAAACACAGTCAGTATAGGGAAATTCAAAGGGACAAACAAGCAAGATTTGTTTTACAAACAGATTCAGTAAGTAATGTGTCTTAAAATCATTTTCAAGCTCAAGTTCCTCACAAACAATGTTAAATCTGTCAGGGCATCAAACACTGTATCTACATTAGATGGTATAAACTTCAAACCTTTACTTAATAGTGATATCTCAGAATCAGACAAATCATAGCTTGAAGGATAAGTACTGGTCTATAAATCATCTTGTTTGCATGTTGGACTTGCTCCGAGTCTGTGGGCCTTTCCTCCCCTGAGATGCAGCATTGCTTTTCTGTTCCTATCTGCCTCTTGTGAAGTCCAGTGACAAGTCTCTTTTCCTTCTCTCTATGACTTCAGGTAGTTTCAGCTGCACAAGTATTGGGTGCTTCTGAAAATCCTCACCAAGTGGGACTCTATTTCCTTTTTTTCAAAGGAGTTCATTAGAAGCATGTAGTCCACCTTCTTTACATCAGTTCTTAATGGTTTGTGCTAATCCACTACTGAATTCATTTAGTACATCCAGTATATCTTTACAAGCTAATGTAGTGGATCAACAAATAGATAATTTTGAACAAATTGGTGAGCTTGAAAATAAGTACAGGCCTTCAAAAGGCTGCAGTGGCAGCAACTGAGCTTTTTAGCTTACCTAGATCTAGGAGTTGTTCCACGAGGGCTTAGAATATTGAAAATGCCCTCGTACGGCAATGCCTATCCTGAACTTTTAAAAAAATGTCAAGAGCTCAACTTAAAGTTCAACAAGGACTACATGCTTCTGATGAACTCCTTTGAAAAAAAGGAAATAGATTTGCAGGCTGAAATATCAACACTGGAAAGGAGCATCACTAGTGAAGCTTGTTTTGCAAAAAATATTCAATGTTGTAGTGACATGCTGAATAGACTGAAAGCATTTGAGGAAAGACTGATCTCTTCTAAAAAACGTAAGTTAGAGATATTTTGGATTTTAACCAAGGGAGTAGTTTCTAATGGTCCAAAGAACAATGGGGACTGCAAAAACTGAATAATGGTAGGGCCCGAGATGGTGGAACAGTGAAACAGTCCGATAAACCACTTGACAGATGATAGTTTTTCAGTGAATGATTCTGCCTCAGTGGAGTTAATTCAAGGTAAAAATTATGTGACTGAGCCTATTAATTCTATTTTCTCAGAGAATGATAATGTTTCCTTCCCCTTAGCTGACAATGCAGTTAGTAAAATATCTGGATCTACCCAAGCTTTGGATGCAAATAATAGAGTCCAACTTGGTGAGGGTTTTCAGAAGCAATGGTCCAAAAGTAAAAAAAAGCCAGCACAAAGGTGTATCAGGTGCAACTTCTAATAAAAAGTTAACACATACAAACCAGTTTCGGCATACATAAAAAAGCCTTCCTCAGTGTAACTGAACAAAAAAGAAAAAAACAAGCACTCCTTATATACACACACCCATGTATGACAAAGATCATTCAATGGCTGTTCACAATTGTTCATTCAATCCAGAGGGAATCAAACCCCCCCTGCGGTAGCGTTGTCACCTCACAATTAGACGTTGCACGTTCAATTCTCAGTTAGAGCGTCTTCTGTGTGTCGACATGCACGAATGGGCGTTCCTTCGTTGAAGGTCGTGCGTTAGGCCCGGCAAGCCAACAAGTAAAAATCTACTGCCAATCATTAGCGGACCGGAGTTCTGCTGTGGCTACCCCTAACTGGGAAAAGCCGAAAGACAGTTTATTAAGTATATTGTGCCAACCAATTTTATTAGTTCTGTCCCCCTTGATGATATCAATAACCTTAAATCTGAATGATGCTGCAGGATGAACAACCACATGTTTATATAGTACATTAGTAAGCCTTTTTGATTTAATGTCACTCGTGCTGACTGATCCTAAACCTCACAGGACTGGATGTCTGGCCCACATAAAAGGCCGAACATGTACAGGTGACTAGGTATATGACCCAATCAGATGAACAGTTAGCAAAGAATTTGATGTCATAAACATGAATAGTGTTACAACTACTGAAAGTTTTTGTCTGATTGAGGCTAATGCAGTGTGCACAATGGCCACAACTATAGCAATCTTGAAGGATATCCCCCAATGGAGTAGATTATTGAAGGGGGGCAACCATCCGGGTTGGCACCTTATAGTGATTAAAGTGGGATGCCAAGGAATACATAAGGATGTAGGATACTAAGGAAATCCAGCTCTTTTTCTATGGATACCTCTGGGGAGGAATCCTCCTCTTACACTGACTCTGAGGCACCTCCAGGCCTAACCTCACCTACACCAAAACATATAAACAATAGCACAGATTTCCCTTTAGGAACCCCAGACATAGGGGGGGACGTAAACAGAAGAAACATACCAAATGTGGAAACTTTACTCCAGATTTTGAGCAACAAATAGAACACAAGAATGTCCTTAACATCTCTTCTCAGACTCTGACTCCTGTGCAACTTGACCTCCTCAATAAAGGGTTAAATTATGTGCCAGCTTACTTTGTGCCTGAAAGTGATTTTGTGACCGATTTGTTTGCTTTTGGTAGAACTTTGAACCTTAAATTGTTTTTTGATAAGAATAATGACACTAGTACCACTGATAATGTTTTTTATTTTCAAAATCAAACATTATGCCACCTATGCACCAGTGGTACATTTATTTTTACATAGCGTCCTCAAAGATCTACACATTTATCATGGTGAGGCCCAGATTAAGCCACATAACCTTTCAAAGATTCAACAAGACGCATTAATGGAACTTAAATATAACACCAACACTGTTATTACACCAGCGGATAAGTGGGGAGATATTGTGGTGATGAACTTTGACACTTATAACAATGAAGCTCAGAGGCAACTGGATAATCATATGTACTATATGTCCATGCCACTGGACCCTACCAGCAATTTCAAATACCAGATTGATGATTTCATCCAATTGGCCATTGATGAGGGGATTATATCCAAGAATACCACTAAACATCTTACTGTAGCAGATCCTAAAAAACAATATTTATACTTGCTATCCAAAATTCATAAATCTTTATCTAATCCGCTGGGTAGACCTATTGTTTTTGGTATTGGATCATTGACGGAACCTTTGGCAGTGTTTTTGACACAATATCTTAAACCGTTGTTGCCTTTGGTGAGATCTCGTATTCGCGATACCACTAAGTTTTTGCAAATTACATCAGATGCTCAGGTTGAATCCCATTGGCTTTTCTGTACATTGGATGAAGTTTCTTTATATACCAATATCCCCCATTGGGCTGGCCTTTTGGCAGTGGAACACTGGCTTGGAGTTGCCCAACTATATCACCCTGGATTTAATACCTTGTTAGTGGTCATGACAGAACATGTCCTGACTAAAAATGTTTTTTTATTACCAGGACAAATGTTACTGGCAAACTAAGGGTACGGCCATGGGGGCATCCTTTGCCCCCATTTATGCCGATTTGTTTATGGCCTTTATAGAAGAACAACTTATATATGATCCCTTACACAATCTTTATTTGCCAGAAATGGACATCTGGCGACGTTACCTGGATGACTGTTGGCTGATATGGAGAGGGGATTTGAAGTATTTACAGGAATTTATGGAATACCTAAATGGGAATAAATGGGATATTGAGTTTACCTGCACACAAGATCCAAATCATATTACCTTTTTGGATGTTCTTATAACTAAAAACACCGATGGATCTTTGGAGACGCAGGTGTTCCGCAAATTTCCTGAATACAACTCCCTCCTCCGTGCCAGCAGCCATCATCCGCCACATGTCATCCAGAATATACAGAATTCTGAGTTCATGAGAATAAAACATATTTGTTCTGACAGGGATCAACATAATCATCACAAGAGGGATATGGTCAGGAGATTTAAGGAACGTGGATACAAATCTGGAGTGATCACAATGGCATGTAGGGAGGTGAGTGGTATGGACAGACGGGAGCTCTTACGATATAAAGACAAATCTACTTCTGAGTCAGCTCCTATCAGAATGATTACCACATATGGTCAGAATACTACTGTTTTTTGTGAAGTTGTACAACAGAATTGGAACATCTTACAAGCAGATGAGAAGATCAGGACACTTATTGGGGACAAATGCCATTTTGGTTTTAGGAGGGGTAGGTCTTTGGCATCCCACTTTAATCATTATATGGTGCCAACCCGGATGGTTGCCCCCCTTCAATAATCTACTCGATTGGGGGATATCCTTCAAGATTGCTATAGTTGTGGCCATTGTGCACACTGCATTAGCCTCAATCAGACAAAAACTTTCAGTAGTCGTAACACTAGTCATGTTTATGACATCAAATTCTTTGCAAACTGTTCGTCTGATTGGGTCATATACCTAGCCACCTGTACATGTTCGGCCTTTTATGTGGACCAGATGTCCAGGCCTGTGAAGTTTAGGATCAGTCAGCACATGAGTGACATTAAATCAAAAAGGCTTACTAATGCACTATATAAACATGTGGTTGTTCATCCTGCAGCATCATTCAGATTTGCAGTTATTGATATCATCAAGGGGACAGAACTAATACAATTGGTTGGCACAATATACTTAATAATAAAGAAAAAAGATGGATTATTAAATTAAATGAATGAGCAATTGTGAACAGCCAATGGGTGTGTGTATATAAGGAGTGCTTGTTTTTTTTTTTTTGTTCAGTTACACTGAGGAAAGCTTTTTTATGTATGCCGAAACCGGTCTGTATGTAACTTTTTATTAAAAGTTGCACCTGATACACCTTTGTGCTGGCTTTTCTTTACTTTTGGATCAGTGTCTCTTTAAGCCGTGCACTGCTGTACTTGCAGGGGACCACACTAGACTGCATTTTCAGAAGCACCCAATACTTGTGCAGCCGAAACTACCAGAAGTAACAGAGAGAAGGAAGAGAGACTCGTCACAGGACTACACAAGAGGCACACAGGAGCAGAAAACCAATGCTGCATTGCGATGGGGGAGCAAAGGCCCACAGACTCAGAGGAAGTCCAACTTGCAAACAAGGTGATTAATGGATCAGTAGTTAATCTTTTGAGCTATGCTTTGCCTGATTCTGATGTCTTACTTAAGTAAAGGTTTGAAGTTTATACCATCTAATGTAGATAAATCTATCAGGGCATCAACTTTGTAAAATTGTTTATGAGAAACTTATGCTTGAAAATGATTTTTAAAGGCACATTACTTACTGAACCTAATGTTTGCAAAAAATCTAGCTTGTTTGTTCCTTCGAATTGACCTATACTGACTATTTTTAATGATATTTGTGAGAAAGAAATATGACAGTTTATGATAAAAATCTTTCAAGTAGAATGTATAATTTATTAGTGCAAGAAAATGAAGCTTTATGTAAGTTGGAAAGGAACAGTGATATTATAAAAACAAGCTGATAAAACTGGAGCAGTGTTGATTTTAAAGAGGTTTATGATAATTGTATGCGCTAATTTCTGGATGATGCATCCATGTTCACTGTAATTAACGAGTCAGCTGTATCTAAGGCTATTAGTAATGTGAATATGGCAGTTTATGAAATGCAGTTAAATGGTGATTTAAGTAATGATTCATTTAATTATTTTACTGTTCCATGTCCAAGGATACCATGTATATATGGACTGCCAAAAATACACACGAGTCCCCCCCCCATGAGACCTATTGTCTCTGTGGGTAGATGGATAAATCATAACGGATCATCTCTCATATTATCTACAACCTGTTCTTAGTGTATATCTACCCCTGATTAAGAGCTATATTAAAAGACACAGAAGATTTTTTGTCCCATTTATATGAGTGGTATGAAAACCATAAAGGCTGTGATTTTTTTGTTCGCTACTTTGGACATTAAATCTTTGTTTACTGTGCTAAAAAATGTAGTCACAAACTAAGTGTACCAAAATATGCACGGCAGTCCAAAATTGGAAAACTATTTAAAAACGACTCAGTCAAAAGTAAAAATAAATTTAATAAGGCACCTTTCGTTCATACCATATAACGAACTTCATCAGATAAAACTCATAACCTGATTCACTTATATAACAAAGCTTTATATCACATGACCATTCAATCCCTTCAATTCTGATTCAAACAGTTAATAACCATTAATCAACAGTTATAAGTCATGATATATAAAAAATGTGCATCACCATCACATAAAACCACATTCTATTTATAAAATATAAATATTATTATATTATGTTAAAATTTCTACATTATTCATATTTTACTCTATATACCCTACCACTACCCTTAATATTCAAAATGTCAATAAATATTTAATAACATTAATAAATAATATTTAATAACTAAAATCTTTTTTTAATAATGATTATTTATAACCTTAATTCATATATCTAATATTCATTGCAATAAATTTCTCAGTTTCAATAATGACATAATAGAACACATATCATTAAGGCCTGGGCAGTTATATGCATACAGTCATACTTGCCATAATAATTCTAACCTTTCCAACTGTAATGATAGTGGCCCTCCTCTCAGATTATCCTCTATTTGTCCTATGACAAAAAATTTAAACCAGTGTTGCAGATGCATACCTGTATGCTTTGCTAATGCACTGTTTTATGCTTCCTCATGCTATATGTGTGCGCATACATTCTGTCCCCAAGGCGACAATCTGTTTTACCAATATAAAATGCATCACATGCTTGGCATACTGCTGCATACACAATTTTTTAATTACAGTTGCATTTTTTTCTACAAAAAAATGTTTTATTCCATTTAACATTATACTAGTGCCCTCCTGGATATATTTACAATATGGACACATTCCACATTGTTTCATTCTTTTACTGCCTATTAATTTTTTACCTTCCAGAGTCCTGAAAGTGCTACCTCTTTTTAAGATAAATTTAGGAACAGGCCGTACCCTCACCATTAGTTCTCCATCATCCAGAAAAATATTCCAATTTTTCATCATAATTTCTTTTATGAGTGGAAAGCTCGAGCTGAATGTTATAACACAACCCAAATGATAGCATTGCTACTAGGTTGGTTGTCAGTCCTGATTCAACAACGTCCACATTATACACAGACTCATTTATCGGGCCATAATTCACCCCTCCATTCAAAATTGGCTTATATATTCCGTTCATTCTCTTATATTTCACTTCATCAATCAGCTCCTCTAATAGCAATAAAGAGTAGGCCCTCCTTAAAAACATTTGTTTCAGATTTTCACATTCACTATCAAAATCCTCCACTGACTTGATCATTCGTGCAGCCCACACCAGTTGTCCTTTAATGACAGATTTTTTTCTGTTGGAAGGAGTGGGCACAAGTGTAATGCGTGAAGGCATTTGAGTAAGTAGCCTTCCTGAATATTTTAGCCTCTTATCTTTTCTCCCCCACATTTTTGCTCAAGCAGACATCCAAAAATGCAATCTGTCATTCATTAAATTCATGTGTAAAAGACAAAAATTCTGTATTATCTTTAAAATACTTTACTAAGTCACTCACTATTAACTCTTCTCCCTTAATCAAGATAAATATATCGTCCAGGTATCTAGTATAAAAAACAATTTTACTCATGACTTTCTCATTATCAAAAATGAACTGATGTTCCCAGTTAAGACATTACCAGATTTGCAAAAGCTGATCCGCATGGTGATCCCATGGTGACTCCTTTAGTTTGCACATAGTACCTCCCTTTAAAATAAATATAATTATAGGATAATACTATGTCTAACAATTCCTCTACTAATATTATCTCATCAATGGGGGCACTTTTTTTACGCAACATATAACTTACCCACTCAATTCCCAGTTGGTGAGGGAAGGATGTATATAATTCCTTCACGTCCGCCGTAAGGAAGTTACAATTTTCACTATATGGTAATTGGTCAATGTTGCGCAAAAAAGTCCAAAAGTCTTTACATATGCATGCCTCACTACTTACATATTTCTTAAGAATAGTGTCTATTACTTTAGCGCATGTATATGTGGCCGAATTGTGACCATCAACAATAGGTCTGAATGGTGGATTTGATACATCTTTATGGATTTTGGGTATTCTGAATATTGTTGGTGCTACAGGTTTTAAAATTTGCATATAATTATACATGCTTGCATCTATTCTACCTTCTATAAACATATCATTTAGGTAGATTTTTATCCGTTCATTAGCTATATTTAATTGTTTAAGTGAAGCCTGTACATATGAATCAGTTCTAAGTATGCTTTCCATTTGTTTATCATAATCAATAGTATCCATGAGTACCAATCCTCCACCCTTATCTGGCTTCATGATACGAACCGGGGCTGATCTCAACATATTTAATAATTCCCACTGGCCATTAGTTAAATTACTTCTACCTCTTTTTCTAGCAGGATGTTTGACAATATTATTATACGTCATTTGATAGTCTAATTCACAAACCCGTTCAAATGTATATAATTGATGCAATGGTGGATTGAACATACTAGGAATAATAAATTGTTTAGTGTCAGGGTTACTATCCCCTAACAACACCTTCAAGTTCAATGAGCGAACAAACATTTTAAGTTCCAAAATAAGTTTATCAATGACCGTTCTATTAGAAGGGACAAAAGTCAAGCCACACGATAATACATTCACTAATTCCACAGAAATGGAAAAAGAAGAATAATTATACACAAAAAAATCATTTTCAGTGTTAGAAACAATTGTCAATTGCCAGTCCAAATTGTCCAGACTGCTATCAGTTACCTCCATTTCCTATTCTTCTTCAGACCATTCCTTTTCATTTGTTGATTTGGTCTGTACAAATTTGAAGTGTAAGGACCCAATGATATTGGTATAGAAGCAGTACAAAATTTACTTCGTAAAAATACAAAAATTAGAAATTTTATGTGAGCTACTTGAGTTGGTTCTGAATAACAATGTATTTATGTTTTATGAACAACTGTACCACCAAAAGATGGGTGTACCAATGGGGACATCAGTGGTAAATTCATATGCAAATATTACTGTAGCTGAATGGGAAGATAAATGTGTATATCAATGTCCCGAAGTGTTTAAAGGGAAAGTGTTGTTCTTCCAGCGTTTTATTGATGATGTATTCCTGTTATGGGAAAGCACAAAAGTGGAGGTAGAGATATTTGAATCAAACTGCTAGTTACTTAAAATTTTCACTGAAGTATTCCACTGACAGTATAAATTACTTGGATATAAAACTAGAGAAAATTGGTGATTGTATTACTTCAATGGTATGATTTTTGACTTTACTATTCAAGGCTATGGGGAAGCCTTGTTAGAACAAATAAGATAGGAAAATAGAAAATAAACACATGAGCTATGTTACAACATACAATAAAAGAATCAATGGTGCACGAAAGATTATAGAAAGGAATTGGAGCATTTTAATGACTATGCCTGATATTAAGAAGCTGGTAGGTGATAAACCCCTCTTTGCATATCGCAACTGTCCAAGTCTAAACAATGTTTATGTTACAAAGATTTAAAGAATCCATCTGAGAAACATGGAAGTGTTAAAAAAGGCATCTTTCCTTGTTTAAAATGCACATATTGCAAAAACAGAGAGGAACAATATTTTTAAACACCCAATAACAGGAAAAGAGATCAGATTTAATGGGTGTGTTACTTGTAATACCATAAATATTATTTATCTGGCCTCATGCACAAAATACCCTGCCTTTTATGTAGGCAAAAGTAACAGGAAGCTAAGAGATCGGATTATTAAACAGAAATCAGAAATAAGGAGAAAGGTAGATACAAATGTTCTTTACAAGCATATTAGTTTAGCAGGAAATGAACATACTTTTTTTCAAGGTTATTGATGTAATAATGAAAAAGAAGAGAAGGGGTGATCTTAATGCTGTAGACATTTGTGAATGGATTATTCATTTAAATGATAACTTCAGACCAGGTTTAAATTCAACTATTAGCCTAAAATGAAAATGAAGCAAAATATTTTATAACCATTCTTTTATGAATGTTTTCTATATATTCATACTTTTTTCTAGGTATGTTTATTTATGTATGTTTTATATGTTGAAGCTTGTATATGCATAGGCGCTATATGGCTTTAAAATTTTAGGTACACCACCATTGATTGAATGCGTGTTTCTAGTGGGCTGTTGTATTTTTGAATTTTATAAAGTGGATGTTGATTTTAACTAATGCATACACACGGAAGAGGGGACTTTTCCCAAAAGCTATGAGGAGTAATAAACCTGGTCTTTCACCAACTTGCATGTCCATTATTGGATTTTCTTAGTTGGCTGTTTGTGGAATTTTTCTAGCAATCCACAGTTTACCATAGTGCTGGACTACTTTTTGTTTTTTTGTGCTCTCTCACCATGCCACTCACCAAGGTGGCTGACGCCAACACCTGCATCAATCCAGGGCATCCTATACCCTCTCCATGCATATGCATGCATTCTTCCAGACTGGAAGAGAGCTCTCATTATCAGGTTGGGATAACCAAATCATTTTCCCTGGTCCTGTTCATTTTGGTTCCCTGCAAGACATCGCATGCATGATGGTATTCAGCTGAAAAAAGCCACTGCTTCTGATAACCCACAGCAGGTGAGCTGGTGTTGGACAGTAACTAAACCCAACCACCACCTCGATAGTTAGTTTAAATGGGTAAGGTTATACCTTAAAGCCTTCTTTGCAGGAAAAATTAATTAAAAAAAGATTGCCAAATCAGACTTTATATATTTACATTGAGGTATATGGAAACCTCTGTTTTGTATTCCGTTCCTTTCCCTAAGATGTACATGTTAAGCTACCAGATCTTTTCCTCCTGTTACATTCAGTGTAGACCATTCACCCATTATAAGCTTTGTCTTCACATGATTTATAATGCAGACCCTTCACATTGTCCTCTTCTGGATAACATCTATATTTCAACATACTTGAGAAAAAGAAAGTTATGCCACTAGATAAGATCCAATTGACTGTTCATAGAAGTAAAATACCATTGTACTTCTGTCTACTGACAATATGGCTGTGTATCCAGGTGGTTCTGTAACCCAGCTTTCTTTCTTCTGATTTTGCCTCCTTATGTTTTACTGAAATAACTCCGAGGTACTTTGCTACTTCCCTGCTGTTGATGTTGTACCCTTCCCAACACCTTGACACATAACTGAGAATAGTCCTTGTAGTAAACTGAAGCTACTACATTTTTATCTCTCTACAAGTATTACATTTTTATATTTCTACAAATATTACAAAATACCTTTCTTATTTTTTACATGCACTTTGAATGTCAGACCTAATGTAGACCTTTGTCCAGCAGAAGTCCGCAGGAGTCTAAAATAGTTTGAAATTTCTTTTTTACAATATTACTGTGAACATTTAGAAGTGTAGGTCTGGATTTAATAAACTCCATGTAGACAAAATAGAGGCGGTGGTGTGCAATGAATATTAATGAAGGTATGCTCGCTTAAACAAGCTTTTGCTGTGCTCACCAGTCCATCTGTCCATGAAACCTCTCTCTGAATTAGTTTATGTATTTTATTTTACATTTGTTTACCAGGAAAATCTAACTGGACACAGGTCCTTTTTCAGTGGAGGCCCAGGGAGAAAAGCTCCAAGAGTAACAAATACAGCCAAATGAGAAGCAAATACATAAAAATAGTGGTTTCAGACATCCACCACTTCCATTGTGACAGATACTGACAGAGAGTACAGTTTCTGATGTGAACTAGAGTTTAGCAGCATGCCCCTTACTTTGTTGGAGTTGTATATTTTCACATAGTGACCTCTGTTTTGGTGATAATGGCTAATGAAGGCATTGTGAATAAGGCAAGTACCTAGGCCAGCAAACAAACGCCTAGAGGTGCCAAGTGAAGTAAATGTCTTGCAAAGCAGTGTGGGCTATCCACAGCATCATCCCACACTGACAGGAACTGCAGCCCCTTAGAATGACACCAGACACAAACCAATTTTAGACAATAGTTTGTTCTTTATATTGTTTCATCCTAATGTCATCCCATACTGCAGGAAATGGAGCTTCTTAGAATGACACCAGACAACCAGTTTTAGATGGTTTGTTCTTTATATTTTTGTCAGATCCTAGGTGAGCTTATAATGATGGTCAAACATAGGGGCATACATTGCTGGGACGCATTTAGACAGCTCAGTCATGTGTGTCTGCATATAATCCCTAGAGATGCATCTCAAGTTGTGCATACCAACTACGATGGATTAATAGTGGGACCTGTGGAGAGACCCGAGTGTATGTGTGATGTGACAACTACTTCTAGCACACAGCTGACCCTACATTTCTCCTTGGTTTAACCTGGAGAGTGGGGCAGGTGTATGCCGCACTGTATAAACTGTAAAGACATCCTTCACAATAAGTAATTATTACCTTAGGGACATCCTTGTTGGGGCACTGGTGCTCATTTTTTGTGTGTATTGTGTGCAATGGGTTTAGTGTTAGGTGTACCATGCTTGTGTACTGGATGTCTCTGCTGTTTCTGTAGGTTGCTGGAGAGCACCTCTGCCCATGATGGTACATCATAGATATTGTAGTACAGGTCTGAGGCATTATCTGCCCAAAGTTAATAAAGACATGTTAACTAGGCTATCAGATAAAGAAGAGGGACACTGACAGCTTTTAATGTGAGGTCTGATCCTGGTATCTGCATAGAGAATGAGAAATGGGATATTGGGAAATATTGAAAATTACATTATTAAAATGAATTTTAAAATGAATACATGAATTATGAATTATTAAAATGAATACAATATTAAAATGAAATATTGGGAATAACCAAGGACTCCCACCTAAAATTTGATAGTCATCTCAACTTAACTATTAAAAAAGTAAATGCCAAACTGGGATCACTCTACCATATCAAATTATTTCTTACCAACAACACAAGATCAGCCATTGCTCGCTCCCAACTTCTATCCACCCTACTCTATGCATCTACCATTCTGACTAATCTCAACAAAACTGAACTAAGCAAAATGGAAGCCTGCTATAACAGAATTGCCCGCTTTGCTGTAAATTTCTCATATAGAACTCATCACTGTACTGCTTTGAAACAACTCCACTGGCTTGAACTGCCCACCCTCCTAACCTACAATCAGCTCTGCCTCTGTCATTCTATTACCTGCCCAATAAGTGTCCTGCCCTCAAAAACCTAGTACAACATCACTCAGCCAAAAGGCCTCGTAGATCAACAAGCAAACTGCTACTAAAAGTCACCAACAGCTACAATAGCTTTGGAGATGCACTATATATTAGGTCAGTGGCTAAAAAATGGAACTCTGTTCCTACTAGCATTCAAAACACATCATCCAATGCCTCATTTAAAGACCTCATCAGGCAATATCTCAAGCAAAGTTGGCAGTGCCATGATTGCTCCCCAGGCTAGTGAAAGCAGATAACGTATACATACTAAATCTAGAATACTTGATAATAGTTTTCAATCTTAATCACAAACACTGGCTAATCTACAATGTATGTACTGTACCTGTGTCCTATGTATGTATTCTACCTATGTTCCAAATTTCAGCTGTACATCACAAATCTATTAATTACCTTTATTTTTAAATCAATATTTTTTTGTTCTCTCCACTGTAACTGTTGATGTGCCGCATACCACTGTAAAAACATGTCTCTTGTAATTTGTGTGTATACTGATCATGTCTAAATAACTAAATGTGTCTGTAATTTGTCTTTGTGGAGCTTTTCTCCCCGGGCCTCTGCTGAAAAAGGGCCTTTTCAGCTCAGTCAGACACCCCCGGTTAACAAATGTAAAATAAATAAATAAATGGATGGGTGTATGTGATAGTGCTATTTTTTTTTTTTTTTTGGACTAACATAAGGGGTGTACAATAGGAGGTCTATCCAAAGTGTGATCTATACTTCTGTTGTGAAGAGATTAGGTATGACATTGCTGGTTGTTGAACTAATATTTGCCCAGCTATGTTGAGCTGTAAAAGACCTGATCTGCTAGATAGCATTGGCCAGTTGTAAGGGAACATGATTTAATTGTTGTTTCTGCATCTATAATCACAAGTTAAGCTCTCTGCACACAAACAAGAGCAGAGAAGTTAAAACAATGAAATAGTGTTAAAGCTCAAAATTAGACCAGAAACAGTTACCTTACAATATATAGTCCTACTGTACACTCCAGGCATAAGGGTACAGGGGTGTTATCACAAATAATGTGTCATGATGTTTACTTATCAATTGGTAAACTGAAATGGATTAATGCAGTGTGAATCCAATGTATAGTGTGAGCAACACAACTGCAACAGAATTAAAGCAATAATCGACTATTCATTTGCTCATAACATTACATAGGCAACACAGTTAAAATCAGCACAGTTTTTTTTTTAAAAAACTAATCATAGCAACAAAGAATTACAGCAACTGCACATGCTACAGGACTTTAATGTCATAACAGTGGTTAAATAAAATAGCATGACATATGCTACTGTAGGACACTCTCTTTGTAATGTCCAGAAACAGCTCAGACACACACACCACCTTGCCCGCCCCCAGCTGACTGCAGTGAGAATACAACCCCTGAGTACAGAGACTACAGAACACAGTATTTAATGCATGTGCCATGGCATATTTTTGATTTTAACAGGACTGCAGGTGGTATTATTGCAGATGACATTAGCTGACCATGTGGGGAACAAGAAGTTGGAGGTCTGCTTGAAATGAATGTTTATTCAAGCACCAAAACTTTGACATTGGAGAAGTCTGTATGGGGTACACACTTCCACGCTTCTTTATGGAGACACACACAGTTTACTGCATTGTGAACCAAACCCCTACCCAAGTGCAGAGACTACAGAACACCGCACTTAATGCAAGCAGCATGGCACAAGTCTGATTTATGTAAGACTGCAGGTGAACTTATAGTAGATGACATCAGCAAGCCATGTGGGAACAACATTTTGGGAGTCCTGCATAGGGACATCACTCAATGTCATCTCAGGCTAGTCCCTAACAGTAGTAAACTGTTTAGAAGCCTAGCTGTGGAAGACAAGTCTCCTTATAGAGCACATTTGGATGTTTTAGTTTGGCAGTTCACGCCTGCAAGCACCACTAAATGGCCCTGCCCATGAGGGAGCACACAACATTATATATTGCACTTTGTTTTATGTTTGATTTATTTCTTGTAAAATTAAGGAGAGCCCAAGGTTGTACTGATTGCTGGTGTGGCTGGTGGTGGGGAAACAAATGGGTGGATATTAAATTTATGTACATATAGTTATACTGTGCCCTCAGTTTGTCAGACCTAAAACTACACGGGGAAGCATTGCAAAGGATATGGGAAATATGTAATAAGAACACAGATGTATGCATGTGATGTAATAGTTAGGCATAGCACAGATGCAATAATTCTTGCACCAAATGTACACGCATGTGCTTTTCCATCATTTACTTGTTTGTGCACAGAGAAGCAGTGAGCAAACACAAGGCACATTTCTAACATCACACTCTTCCTCCTATCACTAGTCTAGGCCAGGATTTTCCAATTACTAACAGCAATAATTTAATGTATCTGGATTCTGCTGTTGGCAGTCTGACAAATCGTACCTGCTTTTTCCCCATTTCTGCAATGCTGCTTTTTGTGCAAACTAGCTAAACCTTATCAAAAATGTTTTCCACACACGGTACACTGTGCAGATGTGGACAAAGATGATAAAAGTACAGGACATATAGTTTAAGTCTAAAAACATACAACCTTGTGATAGTACACCTCCAAAATTTCTAGTTATAAGAGGATTAGAATCCTCAACAGCAATACAGCTTCGGCAGACAGGATGGCTGCCTTAGTCCTTTCTGCCACAGAAGCAGCTTGCCAGAACAGTACTGGGGTCATCCATTACACAACCAACTGCATAAAAATGTACACTGGTATCACACCATGTACTGTACATTGTACAAGTATTTCTCTGTATTATATTTGGACAGTGCAGTTAGTAGTCACAAAACCTTTCATAATTATTGTTACAAATAAACATCTCTTACGTGTGTGTTGTTAATTCATCAGTTACCTAATATATACAGTGTTTAAGTAATTCTATACAATTGCCCTAAAATGTGAGAGGATATTAACTGTGACAAACACACATACTGTGGATTTTGGGGTAGCACAGCTGAGTTACTGTTATGCCAATTACAAGGGGACACTCCTGTTTTGGGTGGTGGGGGAACAAACAAGTCTGATTCAGAAACTGCAATGTGTAGCCTCACTTTCTAACTTCTCTCGAATGATGTACCAGTATTCTGTGGTGGGACTTTGTCAATGTTACATGTCTGAGGACTTGTTGTGTCTTTTGGCTTTTCCCGGTTAGGGGTCGCCACAGTGGAACTCCGGTCTGCTAATGATCGGCAGTAGATTTTTACATGCCAAGTTGCCAGCTCTGACGCACAACCTTCAATGAAGGTACGCCCATTCATGCATGTCTCCACACAGAAGATGCTCTAGCTGAGAATCGAACAGGACAACGTCATACTGTGAGGCGACATGTCTGAGGACTACTAATTACAAATGGACATATTAGTAAAATAAGTGTCTGTAGTCACATGTTAATTTCTGTACAAAGCCACCACTATTTACTTACATACTCTAACAAATTAATAGATACAAGTATATACAATGCTCTTCAAGAATATAGTCTAGGTTTAGGACTTATGTAGCAAATGTAGTGTAGTGGTTGACATATCTTTAGTTCAGGGCTGACTCTTTCTGATGCAACCAGTACACAGCCAATGCATGGATACGTACAGGTTGAGAGAGTTGCTTGGCATAAATTTTAATATATGCATGTGAGTAGGAGAAAGGTATTGGTTCCTAAGTGGTCAGTGAATGTGCTATGCATTATCTCTCAGCCAATGCATGGGCATACTGAGCATGCCTGTATCTGCCTACAGGTACAGCAGCTGGGGGTTCCTCCTCAGAGTTCTCTTGTGGCTGTGGTGACCTAGTCATTGGTAGGGGATGTGTGTCCCTTCCCCTTGCTGATCCTGCTGCAGTTGTTTCCGCAGAATACTGTTGTGGAGCACAGCACATACTGTGAATGTGTGTGTACATGTGCATGGAGTATACTGCAAGGCTCCATCAGATACACCTAGGCACCAGACCCGTGACTTCAGAAGCCCAAACACATACTCCATCATGTTTCTAGTTTGTGCGTGTGCCTCATAATGGCATTTTTCAGTGGGTGGGTGCACACTTCTGATGGGAGTCATCCACAGTTCCAGGGCATAGCCAGCATCCCCCAGTAAATGGCCTTATGGGATGTCCCCCCAGCAAACATCTGATAGAGCTGTGATGTGTACAAGATATGGAAGTCATGATAACTTCCAGAGTTGCCAGCACACACATTCAAGAAAATACCCTGGGCATTTCATATGACTTGGCAGTTGAGTGGTATCCCTTTCGGTTAATTTAGATTCTACCATGTTCACTAGCTGGTGCCTTGATGTGTCTGTAAGTGCAATCTATGGCACCTAGTACTTCAGGGTAGTGCACTACATGGTAGAACTGTTACATATTGCTGGCCCTCTCCTCAGAAGACAGAGGAGAATATTATGTGCTCACTGACATATGTGAGCATAGCATCCAGGAACTGGTGGAGTATCCTGGATGCTGATGCATGTGACACACCCATTATGTCCCCATTTGGTGTTTGAAAAGTATCTGTAGCTAATATTTTAAGGAATATACAAACCTTAGATTGGATGGATTCCCCTCAGTTGGCTCTGAGGTGAGTCTGACAGAGCTCACAGAGTTCTTGTAATATATCCCTGTCCACCCTGTAGCGCTCTACACCTGAAAGATTACCTTGTGCCTGAACATTCTCTACTTCTCAGCCTATTGTCAGCAGCACTGGCTTCAGATGTAGAATAGCTGCAGTAGCCCCTAACATTATCCCAGTTAAAATTTCCAAGTCTGCACTCCAATGGTATTGAAGTAACAAAGAAAAATAATACTATAGATTATATGAATACTTTATACATTTGATGAATAGGTCAGCCTTGTGGGATTGACTAATTAAGATGCAGTTCATCTCCTTAGATTGTAATTAGCATGACTTAAAACACTTGCTTGAGTTCTCAGTATTGCACTAAGTGCACCTTCGCACAACTCAGTGCACTGTCACATAAATATGGTTAAAATAAGAAAAAATGTATACTTTTAATCTCCGTTTCCCTGATAGCACAAACACATGGAACATAAAACATGAAGATAAGCTTCTATATCCTATATTCAAACCCAGGACCATCAGCACTAACCCTACACACACAGGTGCTGCCACTGGATAAGTTATATAACAAGCCTTTTCTAGCTTCATTTCTGTGCATAACATGTTAACAGGGGGAAAAAATGGAAAGTGCCACACCCCTCTGATGTCATCGCTAACTGCTGACATCCCTGCAGGGTTACTGTTTTTTGTGATTCAATAAGTATAATGATTTTTTGCTTTATTTCCAGAATGACCATGCTGACAGCCTGGAATCTACATGGTTAGCAGCAGTGTACATAGGGTAACTACACGGGAGAATAATGTTGTAAACACAAGGCAGGGTATTACTTCGCCTATACATATCATACAGGCCACATTATGCTTAAAGTGCATTATTATACTCTTTCATCAGTTTTAAATAATTTATAAGCCTGCATTATATACGTTTCATATTCAGTTGGGGGTGGGGGACCAAAGGTGCATTTATGGGAGGGTTGGGAGGGTGGCCTAATGGTTAAGGTGTTTGCCTTATAAACACAAGGTGCAGGGTTTGAGTCTCACAAGGGATAATTGGCTAGGCTTAAAATGGCTCACAAGAGCAGTTAGCTTAGTATGAAACTATGAACTTATGTCAGGGCACTAAAAATGACAGTTTTATTTGGGAGTCTGATTTTTTAACATTCATAGTGTGTACTTAGGCCATATGTGTTGTGTTAGCTGTTAAGGTCAGTTCTGTCCTAATGTCAATACTTTTAATTGCTCATGGTTCCATGTGAACTTCTGTACATGGAAATTTTCTGTGTACACTACCACCATGTAGAGGGAGTCTACATGTCTTCATTTTAGGTTGTTGGATCACTCATTTGCATTGGTTTGCTTCACTAGCATAAATTTCAGCTACCTATGCTGAAATTTTCATTCCACAAACATTTCCATATTTTCACATGATTGAGCCCCTACATGGAGTTTACTGAATCTAAAACTTGCAGTGACATGCACACCATAAAAAACATGTAGGGTTTATTGAATTCCCCTGATTGTCTCTTTAGTCTGAACCATTAATTGGCAAGACCAGTATAATGAATTCACATTAAGTTTTTATTGTAGAGGTTTGTGGCATGGATTGGGAGAACACTCAGCTGCTTATCAATAAAGGAAGCCAGCTTACAGCATCGAAGGGAAAGTGTACTGACATGTTTTTCACACATCACATGGCATCAAAAATAAATGTGTGAAAAATGTGCATAGATTTGGGGTCTATATTATATCCTCGAAGAGGCATTCCAACGAACGCCTCTTCATCGACCCTTAAAATGCGAACTCTCATAACAGCGGCCACATCAGCAATTTATTTCCCTGTGAAAGAAATTGCTTGCCCTAAAAAGAAGGGCACATCACTAAAAACATTACAAATTGGAGGGCTTCACCCCTCACACCCCCTGTGGGGGGCTGTGCTCTCCCCACCCCCACCCCCTAACTAAAATATACCAACTCTGAGATTGCACTACAGTGGTGAAAACAGCAAACTTAACAAGGATGGCCAAGTGATTTCTTTCCCAGGGAAAAAAAATTAAGTATGCAGTCTAGAAAGAAACACTGCAATCTTGTATCATTATGGACAGAATTATGAAAATTAGTTTTAATTAAAGTTATAGAGACTTGGAGGTAGTTATAGAGCTAACAAAAGCATACTGCTGTTTTAAGAGCTTTTTGCAAGCACATGTAGGCAGGGGGATAGAATAAGAGAAGTTAATGAGTGGGTAACAATGTTGGAGTGAGGGTATGACAGAAAAAATATGGCAAGGAGTGTGGAGAAAAAGTGAAGAACAAGGGAGGGGAAATGAAGATATTTTAATATTTACTCAAAAAAATTCATGCACCTTTTTATAGTCTCATTACCATTTTACCAATAAGCATATTCAAGAAAACCACTTTCAGAAAGCTTCTACTATGAGATGAGGAAACTCAGAATGCCAAGGGTCAGAATCCCTGAACTGCAGTCACCAAAAAAAACCCACTTTTTAAAAAAAAAAAAAATTTGCAAGCAGGCAAGCCCCTGTACCATTGCTGTAGGGAGGCAAGCCTCCACACCCCACAAACTTATATTTATCAACTCCTTCATCACACAACTTGAAGGGTTGAAGGGGGAAATTCACACAAAAAAGGTATCACTGCCAGCAGAGCTCACTGACAGTGATTTTCTCTGGAGGAATTCCGATCCTTACTGGGTTAAACATCAGGGAACCGAAGCTTGAGAGTTCAATCTTTGTTCATCCTTGGGCTACTCTCTCAGAAATAAAGATAAAATGAAGACTTGTAGCTACATCTAGTTTATTAGGTTCATCTCATCTCTCTGCCAGATGGATGAGATCCTCATTGGCTTTTCTGAGCATGAGTGTGATAGAGTCAAGTACCTTAACTAAACCAAACCTATGTAAGCCAAAATAACTGCCCTCCCCTAGTATAATTCTGAACAGAATGACTAGATTCTGTGAAATGATTAACCTGCCCACCCACCCACATGGCTACTCTTTTGCCACAATGATTTATAGGTATTCAGGAATTCTATCAGATGTGATTTAATCATATTTGTGTCCCTGACATAAAAGTGACAGGTCCATCTTCCTTTATCCTTTTAAATGTTTGTTTACATACCTGCCAACCATCAAGCCCTCCCTATTGTCCTTGAACTCATTTGTTCCTCTGTAGTGGATGCCCCCAAGATGGAGGCAGTGGGCAACTACAGGGGCCATCATCCAAATGGTCATAGAGGTGGTTTGTGCCTTTGTTGACATCCTGGTAGAGATATTTCTACTGGGTCTTTAACCCCCACCCTTGGATAGCTGACATGAGCATCCGTGCCACTGCAGGGCATCTTACACCCCCCCCCCCCCGAGACATGTCTAAGCTTTCAGCCACATGCTGATGAAGACAACTGTTACCAGCTAGGGTATGCAAAGCTCACATCATTAGTTCTGGCAGTTTGGTGCTAACTCAGCCCTTGATTTCAGGTGATCAGAGGACTAAAAGCCCCCCCCCCCCCCCATCATTGACTAACCAGCATCAGACACTTGCATTGCCCACCCTTCCCTGGTCTTCCAGCTCCTGAGTGGTTATTCAGACTATGTAATACAGGGCCTGTCTTCTTGCATCTTTCATCTTTTCAGGTGAAGTACAATTTCACCTGTATTCCTCCAGTCTGCGACACCACTACATCTCTCACATCTCTGGGGAGAATGAAAGAAACATGTATATGTTTACCTTTAGTGGGGTAATCTGTATAATAAACATTGACATCCTTGTGAAATAACAAGGCATCTATTTTCCTCATAACTCATTTTCCTAAACCCAGTGGTGCCATGACTGCATAGACTGGTTACGTGACTCAGTCACACAGATTGCAAATGGAAAAGATTCAAACTTATGTTTTGTATTCCTGCACTGTTTGTTGCCACAAGTTCAGGATTACACTGGTAGATCTGCTTTTTTAAAAATTTCACATGAATAAGAGACATGTCTTACAGAAACATTGGTTAGTGCTTGTTAAATTTTGGAAGGTGCACTGTTTAGATGTCTCCATGTTAAAGCCATAGATACAGTTGCTCTCTCCTGTTTATTATGTCTAGTAATCATCATTATAAATGCTTACTCCAGTTGGTCACAGAGGTCAGTAGGAAGCATTTTGGTTTACCTACAGTGGGTATGCACACCATTTCTTTCTTTCTCTGCTTATAGCAAAAAAGAACTCAAAAAGTTTGAACAGGAACAAACTGACCTTAATACATTCCCATAACTAAATGAAGAACAAGATAAATGGTATGACAGTGTAACAACAACTCCCCAAAGTCCTGACTGTCATGAGCGTGGGTAACACTGCAGCCTAGAATAGCAACAGAGTCAACACACACAGCAATATAGTGAACTTATTTAAAGTACTTGCCTCGGAACTGTTTTTTATAAACTCTTCAGTAATGTCCAAAGCAAGCTGGTATTTGTCTGGAATATTGGCCTTTTTAAGAATGCTATTCTCAGAAGTGTATTGCATGTATTAACACCTCAGCAGGATATCTTGAAATTTTCAGAATGATGACTTCTCTTGCTGTGAGAAGTTAAAACATTCTCTTCGACTTGGCATTCCCATTTACTGCTTTACCCTTTATGTGGAGTATTTTCAGTCGTTTCATTTTGGAGGGATGCATACACCTGTTTTTTTCCACTCTCTTTCATTTCTTTAGGGATCATATTCTATTTAGTAGGGCATGCAAAACTGCGTTGGGGAAATAGTTGAAAAATCTCTGCAAGCAGTATATTTAGGTATTTTCTGTAGAAATGCAAGTACGCATTTGTGAGAATCTTATTCTTCATTGGTAGTTAAATGCTTTTTGTAGAAGTTTAACCGCAGTGATCAAGTAACTAATGTACAATTATTCTGAATAAAAGCATAACTGGTTTATTTCCTTATTTATTCCTTCCTTCTATGCCTCTAATCCTCTGTGCCTAAAAGGCAGATACCCTCTGATGTCAGACTGAGAAAAGAACATATTTACAGTCAGACATATATGAACAGCATGCTTATTTATTCTGACCTAAAACATTGCCACCTGGATATGCAGCAGATGTTTGACTGTGAGGAAAAGGATTACAATAATATTTCCAAATTGTTAGTTCTACAGAAAGTACAGTGCTCATATACAAGCTATAGTGACTCTCTGCACCACTCTGAACTTTGAAAAGAAAGTTACATAAATAATGACTAGTGTCCCCAGCCGAACACAAGATCTAGAGATCTCTGAGGTTTGGAAGGAATGCTAAAGAAATGACACTGTCCCATTCCCCCACAATGGAGAACTTCTGAGTTCACATATCAGCAGGTTTTAAACTAGGTGGGGTTCATGGCAGAGATGATTCCTAAGTCAGTCAAAATACATTTCTAGAACCTTGGTGGGTGGGGAGCGCCAGTCCCCAGAAGTTCTGAAGATCTGGGTATTCTGATGTATTTCTCTACATTTTGAGAGGTTACTGTTAAACTGAAAAAACTGGGTCAGTTACTTTTTATCCTGACAACCCCCACCAAGAAGTTATAGCCTCTTCAATGTACAATTTAGAAGTTTGATTGTGATAAAAGAGGATGACCTTGTGAAGTATTTAAACTTTGTTCCATGAAGTTGCTACACATTGAAATGCTGCACATTACTTCAAATAATCACATTAGTCTTGCAAAACCAAAGTAATAAGTAAATGGCAGCAGGTGATTAGTCATTTTCCTTGACAGAAGACAGTCACAGCAATTATACCCCCTCAATCCATGCTCATCAAGTGTCCAGTGAAGTAGAACATCATGCTTCTCAGACTAGCACACACTAATCCTGCTATGCCAGGTCATGACTGTTTAAACTGAGCAAACAACAAAAAGGTCAGTTACTTTCATCCAGCCAACCCTAACCTACATCCAGCAGTTACAGCCACAGCTACTGATGGCTACTGTGATATTATTTCACCTCCTCTATCAAAACCCACAAGTTGCCACACATTAAAATATTCTAATCTAGAGTGCTCCACACAAATCGTAAAGCCAGATTAATATTAACAAAAATATCTGGTTGATCATTACCAGCATGACTGTACTACTCTCCATACTTTTCAAGTGTACCTCTGGCAGTGGAATGTTCTTCATTTTGTCCTAAAACATCAATGTTCCTTGCCATTCCAGTCTTCTACGTTGAATGAGTCCACCACCCATTTATTTTAACTATCCTCTGAGATTCCTCATTGAGGTTGGTGTCCTAAGTGGTTGCCTAGCTCATCTATATGCAAGTCTGGCCTTGTACTCAGGTGTGCTCAAGGATGTTGCAGATATTAGGAGCCATGTAATTGCGTAAAGAGCAATTAGAGAAGCTATCTTTGGTTTCAAAATTCATTCAGCAGAAAAAAAAGCACTTTCTATATGCTACATAGCACGGCCTAGCACTAGTGTCTGATAAATGTTTCAGAAAAGACTATCCTGCACATATGCTAGAAAGACTAGTGAAAAGTCAAAGTGCATTTCCTTATGCTCTATAAAATGCATTCTAGTACCAACACATTATATAGGCATAGACATGTTTTAGTACTCATATTTTACTGCAAGCATTTTATATGTGATACGTTAAATGTATAACTGCCAAACTATTTAATGTTCCTGTCTAAATTCTAACAGGAAAATATCCTGGGTAGCTGGCAGTGCAGTTTTGTTGAATCTGATGACATTTTCATTTATGCTCTAATTGTACAGTGCCAAGTTACCTCAGGACTGCAGACTTTTACACAATAAGAGCTGGTAATTCCTAACTGACATTCCAAATACAGCAACTCTGAAAGTTAATTCAAACCAGTGGAATCCCACAGAAAGTACATGCCAAGTTTGTTGTGTGCCACAAAGAGCTGTGGGAGTACAAAGAAAATCACTCTCGAAGAACAAATACATTTGCACGTGAAGTGATTTCTGACCATCTCTGGGGACCGTACAGGTAGCTAAGAAGCTGGAAACTTTCCCATCATTTCTAAATACAGCAAGCAGATTTATTCCAGCAATTCTGTTATATATCCGTTTGATACCAGTCTTTATTCTTTGACTCTTGAGTTAAAAATATACATGTGTGTGTTTATATGTGTATTTATATAGACAAAACACATTTACCCTTGTGTTTGCATACATATATAAACAACTGCACATACTATTTTATCTTTGATTAGTTTTGCATTTTTAATTTTTTGAAGTGGTAGTCTGACCAGAATAGAGTAAGTAGTAGTGGCTTGACATGTTTGTTGTTCAGTCTGCATATTGTGCATCATGATTTAGAAAGTGCAAGGTTTCAGTGCCTTCCAGAGTTTTAGACCAGTAGCTGCACAGTCAAGGGCTAAAGGTGGAGGTGTCTCACTATACATCAATAGCAAGCATACTTCCAGGGTGGTCAAACAGGATGACGTGAAGATCACCATAGACAAAAATTCTGTAGCATATCTTAGCCTGCCGTTTGTCATCCTCACAAAGCATATTTGGACCTACTGGAGACACCATCCAACCTATCTCTGCTCAAGGAAAAGTTTAATTACCCCTCAGTTTACAGATGCAGAGATTCCTGGACTTTATAAATACAAACGCCCTTGGCCAAATATTAAACTCTTCCACTAGAGGTTCCAACATACTGGACCTCATGCTTCACAAATATATAATACCATAGTGTGGTGGTAGTACCCCACATATGTAAATTTATATAATATGATAATATTGAGATCATTGTAACATATGTCTATAGCAGTCATATACAGAGCTCATCGTAAAAACAGTGATGTTTCTCTAAACGAGTAGTGTTTTTTCTGAATTGTACTTCTTTCTTTAAGAACAGAAATATACCTAGCTACATTAATAAAAAGATGTTTGCTTAATGAGATAGTGAATGTAATATAAAAAAAAAGTTTGTAAGAAACCATACTAGAGAGTACTTTCCCCTTGTGGAAAGGGACTTGTAAACTCATGCAGTGACTCAGAGAGTCAATCAGCTACAGTGAAGGAAGACCTGCAAGAAGAAATTTGAAACTGCTACTCACAGAGGAATCAAGAGATCTCCCAGGGATTGTCTCCCTGTAGTATAAGACTGAGTTAAACGCACTTGCTGAACTTGTGGTTATACCATAAGACTTTGTTTTCCCTGGGAAGAACCTGCATTTAATTATGTTTCAATACAATAAAATGCATTTTTGGTAGACTGATGGGCTTAGCTTTATTCTTTCACACTATACATATTGTAATGTAGTGGTGATGGTTTTGGAGAATGTTGGTCATTAGTCAGCACTGGCTAAAGCTACTTTGGTTTGAACTACAGCTGACATATCAAACCAGCAGTGTGCGAACAGGCTTAGATGGAGGCAGCGTAGAGCTTACATACGAATTTGTATAAATACAAATAAATACAACAGCAAATGCACAATGGCAGATAGTTACTGCACTATAGTACACTTATGAAAAACAAAATGCAGGCAATGATCTGCAACCTGAGAGATGCTGTGCAAAAATCTCAAAGAGGAGAAGGGGGTGAGGAGACAGTTCCTTAGTATAACTACATTTCACTTAGTGGAAATAGAACCCTCCCCGCGGTCGAGTGGCATTCGAAAGACATGCTGAATGGGCGTACCTTCGTTGAAGGTTGGGCATCGGGCTGGCACCTTGGCACCATAAAAATCTACTGCCAATCATTAGCGGACCAGAGTTCCTCTGTGGCAACCCCTAACCGGGAAAAGCCAAAAGAGGAAGAAGAAGACAGAGAGAAAAGTGAACTTTATTTTGACCGATTCCTTGTTCTTTTTGTGTAGCTGTGTTAACTAGGATTTTGTCAGAGAGTAAGAATTCTGAATACCCATTCTGTTTCGCATGTTTGTCTGCAAAAAGTACTGTTTTGCAGGTCTTCATATATGCTGAATTACAAAGTCATATTGTTTATCTCTGACTTTAGTATCAGAACTTGCGTTCCTCGTACAGAAACATCTGCGTCACGAGTGTTAAACTGTGCATTCTATGAACACAGTTCAAAACTAAACAGATATGCATATTAGCATTTAATTTCAATATGTTACAAAACATTTTAAGGATATATATATATATATATATATATATATATATATATATATATATATATATATATATATATATACATATATATATATATATATATATATATATATATATATATATATACATATACACACACACACACACACACACACACACACACACACACACACACACACACACACACACACACAATATTCTTTTTACAAGCAGCTGTATTTTTTATCTACAGTATGGGCTGGATTCATGAATGGCTACAAGTCAAGCTGCTATAGTGTGATAGTATGCTATTTTGTATTCATAAACAGCAAAGTATGCTAATTAAGACATAGCTGACCAAAGCAGATGCTTATTAACCAAGCCAAGATAGCAGAACCATTCAGAAATCTATAAAAGTAATTGCATACAGTGTAGCTTTTTGCAATAAATTCAAACATCTATTGGATTACAGGTACCATCACACTTAGAAGAAAAAAAAAGCAATGTTATGGTCTGCTGCTTCCCTCTTGCATATGTATGTGCAACAGGTTCAGATCTATCCTGCTGATAGACCTCAGCAGCAGAAGATGGAATTTTAGACCCCATTTAACATATTGTGGACTGAATGATATCAAATTATTAGAGTTATACTAGGTGGATAGTGAAACACTCCAGGAACTCTGCAATTTCTGCTGTCCCCTAGTTCAGATCCAGGGGAAATAAGAGAACCTGTACCAGTTGAAACAAAGGTATATGTAGCATTAAGGATATTAGCTACTGGTACATTCCAAGCAATCCACAGGTGGATATACTAGGGGTGCCACATCCTCAAGAATATTGCCCGAATGTCTTACTACTATGCTAGAGCATGCAAGAGAGTAAATCCATTTTCCCCTGCACCCCAGAGGAGAGAGCAATAACAATATAGTCATTTTATGCTGTAGCGCATTTCCTTGAAGTTTTGGGGGACAGACTGCACACACACAGAAATAAAAGCGGCACCTGGTGAGCAAAGAAGGACATACATCTGCAAGGAGGAGTTCCACTCAGTCAGCTGCCAGGTTATCTGCAATACCTGAGTGATCATCCTCAGTGCTTGTGCTAGCAACCCAGGCAGTTGCCATAATCTCTCATATGGTGCAGCTCTCAGCTTTACACAAGGTTTGCCAGGGTTGATGTTTCACAAAGCTGGCTACTAGGTGATGCAGGTTATGCACTAAACTGCAGCTCATGACACCCATCAGAAATGTGCACATCCCAACTAAAGGATCAACTATGCCCACGCTTAACTATGCATATCTTGACACATCAGGCAGTGACCTGCAGTATGACCCAGGCACCTGTGCAGAAATAATCTGTGCTATGTTGAACAATATCATATTGAGGAAACAGTTGCAACAGGGACTGCAATGGCCAGTACCTCCAGCATATATAGATGAGGATTCTGAGGGAGAACCTCCAGCTACAGAAAGATTCAGCAGATGTAGCCATGCACAATATGCCTTCACCCTGGTTAAGTGGCAAAGAATAGCACATACACTCACCAGCTAAGGAATACCCATAACCCAAGCACATACAAATACTAAAATTGATGCCAGCCAATGTCCACAAACTTTATTCCCCATGTAATGGCTGCGCACAGATAGCATCAGATAGACCTCTCGCAAGGGCATGAGTTGTGGCTATAGTAATGTCAAGGCAAGTGTGGAAAATGCAATATAAAAACAAATTAGTAAGAAGATAAATCTCACTCATACTTGCATACTATTAGCCATAAATATCCTTCAACAGAACCTGTATGTGGAGTCCAGCAATGGCATATTATCTTTTATGACTATGTGCAATATACAGCTAAGCATTTTATACAACCTGCATCAAGCCCATCACACACTGTATATAAACCAGTGAACAGGACACTTATAAAAGTTTCATGAGCAGAGCAAGGATCAGGACTGCAGAAGGACTGATTTGAATGAATAACTTAAAATACTAACTGAAATCATTCCGAAATGAGCATGCACAAAAACATCCCAAATTTTCTTACATAAGAGACTCGCTTAGCTATCCACCCTGTGCATCAGACATGTATGCAACCCTAAGTCAAAACAAAATGAACAAAGGGCATGGCACAGTCATCATTTGCACAGGATGGGTGGGGGAGGTTGTGGATTGGAGACCAAGGCTGACACCAAAGTAGTGAGTGTGTGCAAGTAAGAAATACAGACATTCATTAAAGTAGAACATTTTTCAGGGCAAGTAACAGATATATTGCAAACATTAAAGTTTACTTAGCTTGCTTGTGTGCAAGTCAGTATTTGCACTTATTGTGAAACGAACGTGTCTGCATGAGTGCAATAATGCACTGTGCTAGCACCAAGTCCTGGCATGACACACTGGTATGAGCCATGCATGGTAGAGCTGTCAGTTTAGTGTCATCACTTATGACGAGAACTGCCTCTACCAGAAATTGCACTGCCACTTCCACATCTCTGATTTGAAGTGGAGGTGCTACTTGAATGTGAGCAATGTCTGCTGGAGCATGACTACATCCAGCACCATGACCCCATGGCCTACTTTGTCTGGGTGTGGACACCTCAACCACTGATGGAACTGTGGAAGTAGTGCCACTACAGGAGAGGGATCCGACATGGCCATGTTGGCTAACACCAGAGGGTATTGTGACTCTACAGACACATTGATGCCAACCCTCTTCCAGCAGACATTACATCACAGGCACTGCCCAATCCAGTGCATCAGTCATCTTATCCAAGGAGTCACCCACATGGTTAAGGAAGTCATGCATGTCAAAATGTGCCATGTTTAGGACTCGTGCTCTCTCAAGGCCATGGTGGAACTTGCCTGTGCTTCCATGATGGCCCTATACATATGTCTGGTTGCATGTAATGACACCAGAATCAGGAGAAAAGTGTACCATAGGCCTCCGCCGACCATCTCTAATAACCCTCCTTATGTGGTACAACGTTCTCGCAATGGCTATGGACATATTCAACCAGCTTTGCAATCCCAATCATCTAGGTTACCCTCAGTCTGTACTACATTGTAGGGCTCAGTTGAATGGGTATGCATAGGAGTACTGTGTCCAAATGCCAGTGGATGTGTGACACAAACTCAATGTCAAACTGAACCTCTGCATCCCCTGACTGCTCCTCTATATTACCACCATAATCATCAGCGCCTACTGATACTCTGACATGAGGATGTACATGTTCTACACTGCCACTGTCAGGATCACCTGTGATAAGCAACACACAAAAATGAGAAAAATAGGGACTAGGGATGATTCAAAATGCATTCTAAAAATCCTGTTAAACAATTTCAGATGCTAAAGGAATACAATATTTACTCTCTTCAGAGAGAAATCCAACTAATAGCTATTACTAATCAAAGAACATTTGGGATTACCATCTGCAGGTGGTCTTTCATATGGTAATTCTGATGTCCCTGGAAAAAGAGGAAGGCAGTGAAAAGAAGGCTAATAAGCATCACAATGCAAATGACACAATGACAAGAGACTAATGCTCTGCCTATCTTCCCCTTAAGAAATATCTCAGATTCAAATCAGACTATCCAGTCACCCCTACCTCCACACTCCCTCTTGGACTGTTTTCTAAGCAACATGTCTTGATATGTGCAGGTATATCAGATGTATACAAGTATTATCAAATAAAGATGTCTAGAATGGCAGTTAATTCCGTATTTACAGCATACATAGAAGTTGTTCTTGGGACACCTTAGCCTGCCGTCCACATCAGCACCAACATTAAGGAGTTTGTGTGAACCCTCTGCTGAGCTGTCGCAATCTCTAAGACAGGAACTCTTCAATTTCAGTGAGTGGTGGTTCAGTAGTAGGACCAGTCCCACATAGCCATCTCTTCACATGCAACTGCAGCTGCCCTCTTGCAGGTTGATGTAATCATATCAATGTCATTCCAGATTATAGTTTCTGGAACTGCTGCCCAGTGTGTTTGTCAGTGATCACCTGCTGCCATATGCTTTTCCTGGCAGATATAGCACATCTGACTCTGTCAAGCAGGACGGATCCATGGCAGCATAAAACTAGAATGATGACCTCATTCTCTGCATGACTGAATGGTGACTTGTATGGAACAGATGATCTAGGTGCTATCATTCTGTATGACATGAGACAAGATAAAACCCATTTGTAGCACAGATAAATTGTACAAATCAAATTTCTGCTCCCATCAACACAAAGCAATTGAACACACAATGCACATTTAGGACTATACACAAGTTAAGGTAGCCCCCCCAAACAAAATTGTAATACATTACCATTACATTCATTTATCATTTCTATAATGAGGACAGTAGTTGTGTGACTACTGGATGGCAGTATCAATAAACAGGCAAGAATGCAAAGTAGAAATGCCAATCAATTATCATTAGCCTCTCTGCTGCTGTTGGTTGCCCCAGGACATCTGAGAAGCCTAACACCTCTGTTAGTTCCTCATGTACAACCCCCTGCACTTGGTAAACACAATACACTTGTCTGCACTAACTTGTGAATTCCAAGAAGAAATGGCAACAGTACTGTGATGTAACCAAACCATTCATTAAATCATTTTGAAAGCAGAGCAAGAACTGACATACCTGGACTATGCTAGAAATGAATGAAAAAATGCATACAAAAAAAAAAAAAAAACTATTGCATACTGTAGTACATTCTAAATATGAAAATGTAACAGTATATGAAAAGGACAAGCATACCTTAGGAAAAAATGTTGCAATTTGTAGAAAATTATCCTCCAAGTAAATACGAGTAATGGTCGGTTTGTGTTAAAATAGTCTCCTGATAGCCACACAACCCAAAGGTTGCAACAAAAACAAAGTCCAATACTTCACAACGTTGCTCCGGTACAATAAAGGCTGTCCCTTTACCCACGTACCACACTGCTTAGGTAATCCAAAAATCGATCTCAAATGGATATTTTGAAAAATTTATTGTAAACAAAACGTAAGATACATGAAATAAAATACTTTAAACACATGAAAAGAAAAGTAACTGATTTAGCGCTTTCATCTCCTGCACCGGAGACTTCCTCAGAATCCAGTTACCATTAACAAACCATGCATTATATATCACAGTATTATCAACCCATTGGTTGAGAATTGAGCAAGTTCTTTTAATTACATAATTAATTACATATAATTATAATTAAAAGGGCTAGCTTCAATAAAAAAATCTATGCAACACTGCAAAAAATATTGTGTGTAGTAAAAGATGTTAAACAGTACTACCTATTAGAGGTACAAAAAAAAAACGTTGTGAAGTATTAAAATAGTCTCCCCTACTTCAAGTTCCCTAGCTGCACAATTGGCTGCATATAATGTAGATTCAGCCATTTGAGCACTGTGAAGATACAAATGAACTGTTAAATTAGCATTCCTGAATACCAAAATTCTCACTTAGTGTAAGGGAGGTAAACAATGCGTAATGAGCTACACAAGTGCATGCACACACCTAGGACTGCAGGGAGGAACAAGGACAACTGTTAGCTACTAATGGCTTGCAAGTACTAATGATTACTCCAAGTACAGCAACAAGCCATACTCAAGAGACTCCTCTCTGCAATGGTTGCATCATGGAAAATAGACAAAGTGTGTAAGCACCCAAAGAGAGCTACGAGAACAACAGCGATAATGTCTGAATAGCACACACTCTATCCTCTGATTCAAAATTGTTAGTCTGTCCTAATCAACTATATTAAACATTGAAACAAAGATGCAAAAATGTACACAACATTGCATTTGATAGTCAACGTGTAAGAAGGGGGCAGATGCTCAGAAAAAATAAAAGAGGTGCAGTGTTGCCAGCCTTACTTTAATATAATGTGGACTTATTATTAGCCTAAATATGTTGTCAATGTCACATTCACCTAGGCACGTTCAAGTAAATGAGAAAAAAATTCTGATCTTTCTTCTGGTGGACCTGTAATTTGATGGTCTGCTAACTAAGATCACTATGGAAAGTACATTTTCTGATTCCTCCTCTAAGCCTGTGTTGGTGGCAAAGAAGGATAAGCAACCCAAATGAGTTTGTTAATGCACTGAACTGAGGGTTCACATCCAGATACTGTGCTGTTTGGGAGAGTAAATGTATATTTCCCTGGCATATCTTCAGGTTGTAAGATAAAGTAATGCAATCACACAGTCATCTATTTTCATTACTGCACGCTGGATGCTAGTATTTACATTTTTTTTATTGTGTTCATCCTTTGCACATGTTTTGGCAAAGTGCACTTTGGACTGGCATTACATGGTAGTGAACAGCCCACTACCCAAGGTACTGAAAAATTAAATATGGAATGCCATCATTAGCACATTTCAGTGTCAGAGGTGCACATTGATAAGCAATCTGAGCAAAAGTAAACAAATTCTACATTTCACTTGCATATCACTATAACTCAGGGTGTAAATGCAATGTGTTTAAAGAAACAGGACAGATGATGCAGGGCTTGAATCCAGCTTGCACATTTTTTTTAAATTGGATATAAAATAACCATCAAACATTACATATGAAATGCGTATGCTAAAGTGTGTGAAAAATGTTCCATATTTTACCTGTAGCTCATGTGAGCTGAGGTTGCAGGTTTTCTATAGTCACCTGCTGTCCTTAATAGTAAGGGATGCTGTATCACATGAGTTTGTAAAGTATTATAACAGAAAAGGATTAGACAAGTACTATGTACAGATCTGTCACTTATGCAATATAAACTCTCAGATTCATATCTCATCACAGTAAGTACTTTTTAATTGCATACTGTGTGTCCTAATTGTTAGTTGTCTGCCAAGCATGACCTCCTTTCATTGCCTATGTCCCCTTTCTAAGCCATTGACACTATATGATATGCTGATGATGTGTAGCCCACATGATGCTTGTAATCCTCGAAGCAGACATGAAAATTCTGCTTATGTCATGATAATGGTATCACTGTTAATGGAAATACAAATCATGTTTGTCCTTATTTTTTGTAAGTTTATTTGACTGCTTCTTGGCAGATCGCAAACAGGTCTCACAGCTGAAGATAAGTGAACATTTAATTTCAGTAGCACAAACACTCCTGGCACTGTTGCTTGACTTTAACACTAACTTGCATTGAGTGAATGAAGTGCACCTGACTTATATTAACTGGTTTCTACCTCTTTGTGGCACAAGCTATAAATGCAGTGACTTTGGACCTATAGCAGAGTTGTTCTGGAGTGCAAATCCATACTGGGTGAAGGGGATGCTGAAATTTCTCAAAATTTAAGTTTTTCAACACAACTTCATATACTTTTTTCTGTTTCTTGCCTTCTGCACTTGCTCAGTGCTGAACAGTGTACAATCAAGCTTACCTGCTTAGAGAAAGTGAACATTTATTTGGGGTAACCTTCTATAGTGGAACCAGGCTTAGCAGTGATGCACAGATATCAGCACTCTGGACAGTACTGAGTGGAAAACATCCACCTTCTGTTTAACTCTCTGTTCCACAAAGTGTAAGTGCAGTGACTTTAGAGACAAAACACAGGTGATCCAGAGTTTAATTCCAGATAACACTTATGTAAAAAAAAGTCAGAACGTCTTCTCACATTTTGATTAGGAGGGCAATACTACATACATTTCTTGCAATCAACCTGCGATAGCTATGTGTATCAGTAATGTTTGCATACCTACGCTTTTCTAGGTAGCATATCTCATTAATGACTTACTTATGAAACCCAGCTGATTGTGTAATCATTTAAGCATGACAATTCTGATACTTAATTAAAAATGCACTTGCATATCCATGATGGGTACAATACTTAAAATCATCTTTACTACTCCTCCCATAGCGCAACTGTGTTACATACAGTATGTATTGTGAAGTATGCATTCTACCATACCCCACCCTGTATTACTCAACTTATGAAAGTCTGTACATCTGAAATATTTATAAACATTAATACTGCCTCTTACATGGGAATGTACTTCCCAGGTCTTTGTAAAGTCACATACATACAGGCCTATCTGGAGCATATCTCCATTCATACTGAATGTAGTAAATCTGTAATGACCATGGTTAAAGTAGAGCTCTCCAATAGCATTGAGAAATAACCTAGGTTGAAATATATACATTCTTTATTCCAAACGTTTGATTCAGTTTGTACAGCTAATTGTAGTGTGCAAGTCCCAACAAATTATATCCCAAGTCATCCTATTTAACCTTCCAAAGACCAAGGCTTACAAGTCAAGCCATTAAGCATTTCACAGTTGAAATTTGGAAAATTGTGAATTAACTGAGCATCAGACATGGCAAATCTCACTGCCATGTTTCACACCTTCATTGCTGTTTAATGAAATCCCTGCCTAGCAATGGCCATCTACTTTCTTTTGCACAACTGCAGGTGGCATGTGTCCATCTTTGTGCAATGGCTGTTAAATGTGAGATTGGAATTTGGTGCCAATTCAGACAGACTTGTTGCTTGACTTCTGCAGACATGGCTTGTGATGGAGATGATGGTGCTAAATTTAGAGTACAGAGGTGGGGTGTCAAGTCCAGGATTTTTGTGGACAGCTTTAGGCTGCTTCAGCGGTATTATACCAGGTCTCACTAAAGGCTGAGGCTTTCAGTAGCTTAACCAAGGCAGTCTCCAGTGCAAATGGCATCCCATGCACTTGGGAACAATGTTATAACCACTATAGTGACCTGGCATGGCACAAGGACCTCCTTAGCTGATAGAAAAAAAGTTCAGAACTGCTGACATCCCTCAGTTGTGTAAATATACTGACCCGTCACCATTCAGTTTTATAGAATGAAATAGACCACCAAGACTGATATTCATTATGCTTTCATGTCTTCTCTTCTCTATTGTACAGCTGCTGAAGACATTGCAGCAAACAGGGAGGTGCACCAAGAGAAGTTAAATCACCTCAGAGTCATGGGGTATGTATGCATGTAAGCCTAATAACTATTGCAATTCTATGCAATATGGCAATAGTCAAATAAATACTTGCATTTATGATACAGCAGTGCAATTAATGGCACAAAGTAAGACCTTCCCATCATTCCTGATTTGAATCATGACATGTGTGATGCCCACGCCTTAGCCCAGCAATCAAGGAGCCTCAATCCTCACCACTAACACCAGAGAGGGCATCTCATATAAGAGGAAAGGATAACAAACACAGTAAAGCACAATTTTCCTTAAGTGCACACAGAGATCACAGTCAGTCTGGGGCTGGTTGCTCCCTTGTTCACCAGGTCCCCAATAAGACTCCCCACTGGCACAGCTATAGGGTCCAGATCTCAGCCTAGCTGGCAAGCTAACCTCCAGTACCCTCTCTGTCGAACCAATGCTTTGTGTCCCTGCCCAAGTAGCTGACACACACGCTTTGAATTAAGTATTTATACAACTTCGGAGACACTCCTGTGAAGGCTGACAGATTCTCCAGCTGTGCCCCTTTACTCAGCCTATACGGTAGTAATAACTGCCACCACCAGCTAATTATCAGCTACCCAAAGGCCCTTAAGAGGGTGTCCAATTATTACTTTGCAATATTATTATCCAATAATAGTTTGACTAATCAATCAAGACTTATTAGACTGGCCTTGTACTATAAACTATAAATATGCAATGTACTCTAGAACTTAATGTATCACTACACAAATTAGCCACAGGTAAAAGGTTTTAAAATATTTAATAAATACTGAAAACACAAGACAATACTACTACACCACAGTCCTATTCAAGAGTTCAGAGATCACACAGAAACTTAAAATAATTCAGTAGTACAGTTCTGACATAAAAAGCACAGTCTAACTTTCTTCTAATTTCCTAGCTATTACTAAAAGAAAACATACTTCTGAAATAACTTAAGACGTAGGCAGAGTGCTGATGAGATAGATATCAAGACAAAAATGCTTGGCTTAGTTTTCCTTACAGAAGATGACAATGTTGCTACAATCTTGAAGTTCACATTTTACAGTGTTTTCTTTCATTTAAGAAACAAGCCTGCATTTTATATTTATATTTACAAATTATAGAATTATGTACCAAATTCTATTTGACAAGGCTGGCAGCCTTTACCACTTCTCTACCAGTCTTCACACCTCTTCCCCCCTGGAGAACTCAAGCTAGTTTTTCAAGTGAGCCTTGATAAACGCTGCTTAACAGGGTTAGGTCTATCTGAGGGTACCTCACCCCATTCCCTGTCTTGAGAGCTCATCTGCATTGGCATTGCTAATCCCACTGCAGTGCTGCACTGACATATCATATGCTTGCAACCCCAGGCTCCATCTTAGCAACTTTGCATTTTGCTGACTGGCTCTGTTTAATCATGTTAAAGGGTTGTGATCTGGCATAACAGTGAATTTTCTTCCATACAGATAAGGCTGAAGTTTCTGCAGTGCCCACACTATGGCTAGACATTCCTTTTCTGCAGCTGCATAGCATTGCTCGTTGGGTTAGAGCCTACGACTGAGATAAACCACTGGGTGCTCTTCCCCCTCTTAAGAAATCTGGCTAAGCACAGCCTCCACCTCATGGTTCGAAGCATCCACCTGTACAACGAATCCTTTGCTGTAATCTGAACTGGCTAACACAGGGGGTCCTCCCAAAGCTTCTTTAAGCTTCTGGAATGCCTGCTTACATGCTGGGGTCCACACTACCTTATCTGCCCTGTTCTTCCTTGTCAGGTCTCTGAGGGGAGCAGCTATGGTACTATAACTGGGGATGAACTTTCTGTAGTACCCTGCTGTTCCTAAGAATGTCCTCACCTGCTTTTTAGTAACAGGTGCAGGCCATGCCTGAATGGCTTCCACTTTGGAAGGTTCTGGTCTTATCTTACCACTCCCCACTCTATGTCCTAGGTAGGAGACCTCTGCCATACCCACCTGACATTTGCACGGCTTAATGGTCAACCCTGCCCTCTGTAGTCTGCCCAGCACCTCCTGGACATGCTGAAGGTGCTTTGGCCATTAATGGCTGTAGAGGGCAATATTATCTAGGTAAGCAAGGGCAAACCCTCCTGCTCGGATATTATCTACCAGCCTCTGGAAAGTTGCTGGGGCATTCTTCATCCCAAAGGGCATCTTTGTGAACTCATACAAGCCAAAAGGAGTCACAAAGGCTGACTTCTCTCTAGCACTGGGAGTCAAGGGTACCTGCCAGTAACCCTTGGTAAGATCAATGGTTGTAAGATACTTAGCCCCACCCAGCTGCTCTAGGGCCTCATCTGTAAGCATCCGACTCTGTGTGACTATTTAATTTCCTGTAGTCCACACAGAACCTGGTGCTGCCATTCTTCTTTGACATCAGCACCACTGGAGAGGCCCAGGGACTGTTGGACTCTTGAATCACCCCTTGTTCCAACATCTCCTGTACCTCCTCCCTCAGAGTCTGACTCTCAGGCACCCTATAAGGGGCTTGTCTAATAGACCTTTGGGGTCCTGTATCCAGCTGGTGCTGCACCAGGTGGGTGCACCCTGGTTTTCCAGTGAACATATCCCCAAATTCCTGCAACTCTGCTCGGATTTCTCGAACCTGGGTAGGAGATGCTGCTGGGACATTGCTACCCCTTCCACTAAGGTATCAGCCCAAGCCCCACTGAGGAAATCAGTCCCCAGATCTTACTCAGACTCCTCCTTTAATCCACTGCAAATGCTCAGCAAAACGGCCTCATTATCATAGTAAGGTTTCATCATCTTAATAAGGTATAATTTGTGCCCCTACCATCTGCCTAGCAGTTCCACCATGTAGTTATTACTTACCTTTCTTACCACCTTATAGGGACCCCCCCCCCCAAGCTGCTTGCAACTTGTTGTGTCTGACAGGAATGAGAACCATTACCTGCTGCCCAACAGCATACTCTCTAGCTCGAGCATTCCTGTCATACCACACCTTTTTCTGTTAGGCTTCTGCCAGGTTCTCCTGGGCCAAGCCCATGCATTCCCTAAGCCTTGTCCTGAGGTTTAGGAAGTATGCCACAACAGACTCCTTGTGAGACTCGCACTCACCTTCCCACTAATCTCGAATTAAATCTAGAGGTCCCCTCACCCTATGCCCATACAGCAACTCAAAGGGTGAAAAACCTGTGGATTCCTGGGGAACCTCTCTGTGAGCAAACAGATAGTGCAAATATTTGTCCCACTCCCTCTTAAACTGATCTGCAAATGCCCGTAGCATGGACTTGATTGTAGAGTTTCACCTCTCAATAAGACCATTAGTCTGGTGATGGTAGGAGGTGGTCTTCATGTGCTTCACCCCACAGGACTTCCACAGACAAGCCAGCAGGTCTGACATGAAATTGGAACCTCTATCAGACAGTATTTCTTTTGGGAAACCCACCCTGCTGATAATCTCTAACAAAGCATTTGTCACCTTCTCTGCCTCAACGGAGGACAAAGCCACTGTCTCAGGGTATTGTGTAGCATAATCCACTACCACTAGGATATACTTTTTCCCTGTGGAACTTGGGGTACTCAGAGGACCCACAATATCCATAGCTACCTTCTGAAATGGCTCCACAATCACAGGCAAAGGCATCAAAGGAGCTCTCATCTTGTCTCCTGCCTTGTCTACCTTTTGGCACTGCTCACAGGTCCTCCAGTACCCTGTTACATCTCTGGAAATTCCAAGCCAATAGAAGTTCTGCATAATACACCTCTTTGTATGTTTTATGCCCATATGACCTGCAAAGGGAATATCATAGGCTATGGCTAGAAGCACCAGACAGTAGGCTCTAGTTACTACCAACTGCTGTACTATCACCTTCTAGCCCTCCCTCAGGGGTCTACTCTCTGTATAGTAACCCTTTGTCTCAGTATACAGATTCCCCCTTTCTTTGAGAATCAGGTGCCTCCCTAGCTACCTGCCTCAGGCTTTGTAATGTAAGGTCTGAGAGCTGAGCCTGTCTCAACTCTGTCCTTGTAACCCTTCCCAGCTCCCCTTCCACAGGAAGTCTGGCATCCTCTGACAGTGGTGCCTCACTGTCAGCCTGGGTGCTACTTCTCACCTCTACCTTTGCAGTTACTCTGTCCAATGGAACATCAGTACCCACAAGCAGCTGTGGCTCACTTTCAGTCTCACTGCTACAGTGTAGTTCACTCCCTGAAGTAACCACCTCACCATTCCTGGCTGCAAGTATGCAGTCTGTCTGGGTCTCCCCTAGGCTACCAGACCCACATGCTTGTCTCCTAGCCTCAATGCGTCTAACTGCATAAGTACATGGTACTGCCTCATCCAAATCCTTCCTTCTCAGGCCATCTGCAGGATGGTAGTTTAGTACTCCTGTTGTCTCAAGACAACCTACTATTGGCATTTTGTCTTTCCCATTTACTGGCGCCCTCACCTTTGGTTTCCCACCTTGCTTCCATGGACATCTGTATGCCACATGGCCCCACTGGTTGCATTCAAAACATTTAACCCTAGCTCCTGGATGTGTACCTGGACTAGTGGCTTCCCCTGCTACTGGCAGATTCTGTTGGGGCAGTCTGCTGCCCACCATGGATTCCTTTAGACCCATGAGCAGTACTGGGGGTCCCCTTCCTGTGCAGTACTGCCCTGCTGGTCAGGTATAGGTCTCCCTTCTTCTCCAACTCATCTGAAGTAGCACATTGTCTATCAGCCAACTAGATCTTCATGTCCTCAGGCAAAGTGCTAAGGGCTTGTTCCCTTACCAAAACATCTGCCAACCCTTCCAAAGTGGTGACCTGACATCCATTCACCCAGCTATGTAAACATCCACTCACCCAGCTATGAAAATAAGTGCTCAGTTCAGCAACATATTCACACACACTTTCATTTGCCTTGTGTTTATGCTCATGAAACATTTTCCTATACATTTCAGGTGTTGGCTTAAAACATTCTAAAAGACATTTTTTTACAGCAGTATAATCAAGACAGTCAAGCATTTTTGATAAAATGTTACAGCTTTCCCATGGAGTAAGGGGGTCAGGAACCATACCCAGAGCCTTTGGTCAATGCTATACTGCTTGCATACCCTCTCAAACATATGAATGAAACTATCAAAATTACCCCCCTCTTTAAATTGTGGAAGAAATGTACTGACTTGTTATGCTTCTGGGGTCCAGTTACCTCCATGACTCTGGCAAAGAGACAGCATTTCCTTCTCATGCCTCCTCTGATGCTTCTTTTCTTCGGCTTCTATCTTCAAATGCCTGGCCTCTAACTCAAGTCGCTTTAGCTCCAGCTGGATTTGTAAGTCCACTGCAGAAAGGTTGAGCTCATTCTCCAAGAATATTGCATCTCCACTGCCAGTCTGATCATCCTCCCAGATGCTGTTTTCTGATGCAGCTGTAACCAAGGCTGCACTCAGGTCTGCCTTAGTCAGGTTTTCATGCACCAGTTCTCTAGCCTGGCACATCTCCACCAGCTCGCTCCTTGTCAGTCTTTCATACTCCTTTGCTGACATGCTGCCTGCTCACCCTGACTAAGCCAGCAAAAGAAATAAAACAATTGTGATCTGAACTGAGTATTCACTGTGTGGCTGATTTAGAGTACAAAACACCTTCAGAGATCACTGTACACAAGCTACAGGACTCACTCTACCCACACCACTACAAGCCAATTAGTATTTGCCAACTAATTAATATGTGATGTGGATATCCACCGCCACCACAATGTGACACCCATGCCCTAGCCCAGCAATCAAGGAGCCTCAATCCTCATCACTAACACCAGGAAGGGCATCTCATAAGAGGAAAGGATAAGAAATACACACAGCAAAGCACAATTTTCCTTAGGTGCACACAGAGATCACAGTCTGGGGCTGGTTTCTCCCCAGGTCCCCAGTAAGACTCCCCACTGGCACAGCTATAGGGTCCAGATCTCAGCCTAGCTAGCAAGCTAACCTCCAGTACACACTCTGTCCAACCGGTGCTTCATGTCCCTTCTCAAGTAGCTGACACACACACACTGAGAAGTATTTATACAACTTCACAGACACTCCTGGGAAAGGCTGACAAATTCTCCAACTGTGCCTCTTTACCCAGACTATACGGTAGTAATTACTGCCACCACCAGCTAATAATTATCAGCTACCTAAAGGCCCTTAAAAGGGATTCCAATTATTACTGTGCAATATTATCCAATAGTAATGTGACTAATCAGTCAAGGCTTATTAGAGTGGCCTTGTACAAGAAACTCTATAAATATGAAATGTACTCTAGAGCTTAACTTATTGCTACAAAAACCAGCCACAGGTGAAAGGTTTTAAAATATTTAATAATAAATACTGAAAACACAACACAATACTATTGCACCACAGTATTATTCAAGAGTTCAGAAATCACACAGAAACTTAGATTCAGTAGTACAGTTCTAACATAACAGAAAAACACTTTAAGTCTAACTTTCTTCTAATTTCCTAGCTATTACTACAAGAAAACATACTTCTGAAATAACTTAAGACACAGGCAGAGTGCTGATGAGATGGATATCAAGACAAAAATGCTTGGCTTAGTTTACCTTACAGCAGATGGCTATGTTGCTACAATCTTCAAGTTCACATCTAGAGAGAAGAGGAATGAAGGTCAACAGGACTAAGAGAATACATGTGTGAATGAGAGGGAGGATGATAGAGGAATAGTGAGGATGCAGGGAGTAGAGGTGGTGAAGGTGGCTGAGTTTAAATAACTGGGATCATCAGTTCAGAGTAATGGTGAGTGTGGAAGAGAGGTGAAGAAGAGAGTACAGGGAGGATGGAGTGGGTGGAGAAGAGCGTGAGGAGTGATGTGTGACAGATGAGTAACAGGAAGTGTAAAATGGAAGGTCTACAAGAGAGCAGTGAGACCAGCTATGTTATATGGGTTGGAGACAGTGGCATTGACAAAAAGGCAGGAGTCAGAGCTGGACGTGGCAGAGTTAAAGATGTTAAGATTTGCACTGGGTGTGATGAGGGTGGACAGCTTTAGGAATAAGTATATTAAAGGGTCAAGCCCAGGTTGGAAGGTTTTGAGACAAAGCCAGAGAGGCAAGATTACATTGGTTTGGACATGTGCTGAGGAGGGATGCAGAGTATATGGGGAAAAAGATGCTAAGGATGAAGCTGCCAGGTAACAGGAAAAGAGGATGGCCTAAGATAAGGTTTATGGATGTGGTGAGAGAGGACATGCAGGTGGTTGGTGTGAAAGAGCATGATGCAGAGGACAGGAAGAAATGGAAACAGAAGATCCGCTGTGGTGACCCCTACTGGGAGTAGCTGAAAGAAGTTAATCCAGTCTTGTTACATGGAAACTGAGTTTCAAAGTCTAAGGTGAAAGTGTAAAATTAAATTTTAGTGGCACATTATGCCAATTCATAGCAGTGCAAATCCTGTGCAAAGATTTTTACCTCTGGTAATTGGGGGATTAGCAGACTGGAAAGCCACCTGGCACATACTGGGACCAACGGTACCACTATTCTTTAAGGAAAGGGAGGAAAAGCAGTACCAAGATTGTGTGGTCACATGTAGGTGCCATCAACAGGCCAGGTTGTCTTACTATATTCCCTTCTAGACAGAAAGCTTGATTGTAGCCTTCCCTCCATTTCAGGACTACTAGTTTGAGTCACATGTCTTGCCTGTTACACCCAGTAGCAATTTGCATATCACTAGCAGTGACAAGGTCATAACCACATTCAAAATGCCTGCCAGAGAATCCTCCCTTGATCATATACAGGAGCTGAAGGTTTGCCATAAACTATCTGCACTCAAACTGGAGTAAACTTGGTTAACTTACTGCAGAAAGTAATGTAGGGCCATACAACTTTGGACAGCAAGTTAACAGCCCCCTCCCAAATATATACAACATCCTATACTGCAGTGCCAATTCAGACTATACCCCACCCAAACAATTGGGCTTGCTGATTTTAGCACAAACTTCTGCAGCAATATGGTCTAGAATGACTGCTGTATACCCTTGCATTGGTTAAGGAATGCCCTTTGTCAAGTAGGGGAAGGGATAAGGTCTATTGCCTCCTACACTATCTTGGCCAAAAGGCCATCCAGAAACACTCCCCCCAGATCCATTTCATCCCTGCAACTCCACTTCCCCAGGTTCTTCTTTCTACAAGGCCAATAGGTTACTAGTATTGTGTCACTCAATTCATTTCACAAGTCTAGTACAGCAGGCAGACAGGTGTAAAGTCAATGGTGCATAAAAAAAGAGTTGGCTTGTGTGAGGGTCAGAGTGCCCAATCTAAAAATTGCAATTTCAAAGAATTTAAAGAGATGACTGCATTAAAATTAAGGGCACCATCTGCAGCTCAGTTTACTTGTGACTATTCCATTAGTCTTGCCATTTTTTTTTGCTACAGGGGCATGGTAATTGCCCCTATAGAAACTACACAAATTTGAGACTTAGGAGTATCTAGTCCTGCTGATTAAGAAAATCAGCAGTCAAGCCCAACCACCATGACAAGGTAAACTCCTGTGGAAGGGTAAATAATGACTGAACCCATTTAAAGTTTGTTTAAAATTTATTAAAATTTACAATAGTTAGACAGGTACAGCAAATACTGAGAACAGGTAAATCGTAGACTTCCAAAGTGAACACAGCAAGAGTATAGGACTGCATTCAACCTTCATTTACAAGACTGGCACATTTTTTTTTTTAACCAAAAGCCAAAAACAGTGGCAATCAATGCTCTGATTATATACACACGGAACTGTTACAGCATAGAAAGACAGTTTAGACAATGTTCATTATAAACAATGTAAAGAACATTTACTTGCAAGAAAAGCATGGTTTATTCACATCAGTACAATGGCAGTTGTGTTAATATAAAAACATGGCATTCATAGTCTTTGCTATGAATACAAATCAGAGTTATGCTGTCAAATACTACAGAACTACATAAAGCATTTGGAATTGTACCAAATACCAGAATACACAGTATAGCAGCCCTCAAGTACTAAGAAATAAAACCACCTTCATTTCTTGTGGACTTCCTCAGCCATGAATACTGCAAGGCTAGCTACTCAAGCTAGAGAGCGTAACAACTTTAAAGATCCTTAAACTAGATGTGCCACCACATCCTATACAACAGCTCTAATCTTAGAAATTAAGTCACTTCTGTTCTTGCATTAGCTACTGCAGGGCAGCTAACATACTCCTATATCCCATCATTAAAAGCTCCAAAATGATTCTGTAGTAGCTGGTGTTCTACCAAGCATTTAGTCTACCTTGGGGCATCAGAAAGCTCAAGTTTGAAGCTTATGCAGCACAGTCACAAGATGTTGGGGGAAGGGGGCTAGCTTTCATACACAATGGAAAAACACCGATTTGAAGGCAAGCAGCCAAGCTTGTTAAATTCATAAAGCTTGGTATACAGTTTCCCCAGTATATGCACTGAAGACAGCCTATTAAGCATAGGTAGCGGTGGTGGTGCTGCTGTAGCATTGTCGCCTCACAGTCAGACGCTGTCTGGTTCGATTCTCAGCTAGAACGTCTTCTGCGTGGAGACATGCATGAATGGGTGTACCTTCGTTGAAGGTTGTGCATCAGGCCTGGCAAGCCGGTACGTAAAAATCAACTGCCAATCATTAGCGGACTGGAGTTCCACTGTGGCGACCCCTAACCAGGAAAAGCCAAAAGACACAAACAGTTACAAATGGAAAACAAATTCCAAATGAGTATGTATAGAATGGAAGTTTAGGCTAATCACGCATTAGCACACTAAGCAGTCATTTAAAACTTGCATATCTTTACCAGTAAGGGATGATTACTTACCAGACAAATCAGTAGAGAGGAAAGTTTCTACAGTATTTATCCAACATCAGTATTTTACTGTACATAGCTACTAAAGCCAAGAAAGTTACATACCAGCTCTAACATAGTATCCTATCCAAACAGGACTAGTCAAAGCATGTTTATACACATCAATAACTCCGACAAAATGTGGAAATTTAGGCATTTGTATAGTGGGTACATATATCCAGAGTGTAGAGCACAATACTATTGCAATGTGTACCATACCTACAAAGCAAATATTCAGCATAGTTATATAAAGTAAACACTAAAAAATTCATTTAAAAATATATAAAAAAGTGTTCCTTACCTCTTCAGTCGTGCATGACATGATCTTCAATCCTGGGGTCATGTCCTGCTGCAGTAGGCTACTGGAGGTAACAAGCACACTTTTACAGTACTACATCCAAATCTTAGCAAAGGAAGACAAATGTCCGCTATACAACTCTGATGTACCTTAACATTTGTACAAATTAGCCTTTTGCAAACACTTGTGAGGCAGTATCCATTATGCACAGTAGTAGAATCCACTACAGCACCAGTTTTGTTCCAAACAGAGCAAGTTACGCAAAGCACTACTGTAATCATGAAATACACAACAAGTTACTGAATTACTACAAATTCAATGATTAGTTTCAAGCCACCCCATTTAATAAGCATCCAAGCTCTAAAATTTGGAATCTGTATGGAATGACAAATCTCAAATAGAAGTCAGAGCCAACCTATAAATTTAGTACAAGCTGCACCTTTCTAACGCTTTGCAAGCAACTTAAAAATAGATTTGTGATCTGGTGGCAATAAGGTCATCTGATAGTCAAGCTGTACTCTAGTTTCAGCAAGATGCCTTTCAAAACAGACCAGCTCAGATAGATTTCTAAGCTTTAACTGTTGAAAGCTAAACAAAAGAATTTGCCAAATTTGCAATGGCTCAGCATTATAGTACCATTTTTGTATTTGCAAAATCCAGGATGGTGAAAAAAAATCAAGCACAGTGCCAAGACTTCATTTCTATAAGAATTGCATATTTTTATGCAAAATGGAAAGTGTCTTACCTTTCTGAAGAATCTTCAACCCCAAGATTCTTTAAAAACCTGTAGGAAATAGTTTCAACATTTCTATACCATAAGAGTTCCTACCTTTGCTGATCTTCAATCCTGGGGTCAGCACGCTCTCACAAAAGGTGATGTCAGATGTTTCAGCCTCAAGGATCAATCACTGCTCACTAATATGGCAAGCTTTATAGAGTTTACAGGCAAACTTAGTGGCTAACTTTACACATTCAAAAGCAACCATCCAATCCCAAACAAGTCTGTAGCGGCAGAAATCAACTTTAAAATGGCAAAAATCACAGCTTGAACCAAATATCACAGCAGGTGCAAGTCATTATCCACAAGCCTTTCGCTTTACCAGTATCATATGCAAAATCATATTTAGCCCAGGTACCAATAGCAAATAAGCTAACCATGTCCTTCAATCTGAAGTCACTTTAAGGCATCTTTAGTTTCTCCTACAGACAAGGAACTTCCATGTACAAGGTATCATGAGCACAAGACAGATCCTACCACCACTGCTACTACGGCCTAATGTCAGTGAAGCAATACATCAAGACAAAAGTAAGCTGTGTACACAGTATCTTACCACTATGACAAGAGCTCATTAAATACCTTGCTAATTCAAATATGTTTCACTACAGCTGTGCTTTACTTTCCTAGAAGTTTAAAGCTGGCGAGAACCTATACAGCTGCATCACCACAAGATGCATTTATGCCACATCAGTGCAGCCTATTCAGAGTTGTACAGTGATGTTCATTGCTCACTGTTACAGATACTTAATGGAAACATGTCCTACCTTCTGATGTCTTCAACCCCAGGATCCTTTTATTTGCTTGCAGATTATCTTAACCTGGAGAAAATGCAAGAATTCAGTCCAGCAAATACCAGGTAGAATTAACCATTTGCATACATAGGAGTGCACTGTTCTACAGTATAGCAAAACAGGTCAGTCTTAAAAACCTCAAACTTCTAAACCAGAGAAGGGACAGAAAGTTGTAAAATGAAGGCTATAACTTATTAAAAAAGTTAACGACATCATGAAAGTCTTCATAACATATCAAGAAGAGTACAGAAAGCCAGACAAGGAAAACCTGAAAGGCTTTTGCATGGAAGATATATAACCAAAGGTCATAACTGCAACTAGTTTTAATACCAAGTTACCAGAGTGAATCAGTCCTAGTTTGAATGTCAAGCAACCTGCCTTCTCCCAACACAGACTTAAACAGAAGTCTCCCTGACAGGCACAGGTCTATATTAGACCATCGAAAGTTTAATGGTTCAAATCACTAAAGGTCGACCTTTAATGATCGAACCATTAAAATTTCGAATGTTCAGAAAAAAAAAAAGAAAATCTAAAGGGTGTAGGCAGGGAGGCAAGCCCCCCCTGCACCCCCCACACCTGCACCCCCCACACCCCCTGCTACTTAAATATGCCAACTCTGAGACTGCACTACATTGAAGTAAACAGAAATCTCCCCTTATGGAAATTTCTGTTTACCCGTTCGACGTTCTGCACTTTTGCTATTCCTTGTGTCAACAATGTCGGATTCAACATTGTCGGCTTTCAAGAATACAATAGGTAACCACCAGGCACTATTCAAAAAAGTGAAATTTGATCTTATTTGCAATTGGCTTATTAGCAATGAAACATCTGCCTTATTTGCAATTGGCTTATTAGCAATGAAACATCTGCCTCATTTGACAGACCATGCAGCTGCAGCACTCCCACATCTTTGGGAGTAGCCCCCCCCCCTCCAAAGTATCAAAGCCAAATATGCTAAAAGATAAATAAAACTGGATTCAAGACAGTTGTTACTAAATTCTTCATGAGGTCTTAACAGATCTCTAACCTCAAGTTTATTGTACGAGATAGGAGTTGAAGTTAGAAGACTGCAGCAACATTTCCTTATCAGGAAGTCAGTCCAGTCAGACTAGACATTGATCTAGTACAAGATTTCTTGTCTTGAAAGTTTTGCTAGAGTTACCCCGGATTCTTTGGCTAGTTGGTACATAATCTTAGAAGTTTTGCCTCCATTGTAGGCAAGATTCAATTTATACCTTTGGAACTGGTTACATTGTGGGTATTATGTTTGTTTCTTGGTGCACCAAAGCATGCTTGCCATTTTGTTGAGTACTGGGCATCTAAGGTCTGTGCACATGCTTGGGTATCAAGACATTGGTATAACAATGCTTAAGAATGAGAAGTGTACTGGGCCTAGGTCCAATCCTTGGGAAGCATCTGCTGTAATGTTAAGTCTACTGCCATCTTAGTGTGGAGGTCCATTTTTTGGACTTGATAGAAAACCACTAACACGTGCTGGATATGTACATGTCTACAGGCAGCTATCTATAGTACACCATGTGTTATGGTAAGGTTACCTTCAAGTCGATCATGATCTCTACACATCTTTAGTATCCTGCTCATTCCCTTTCACCTATTACCACACTTGCCTATGTTTTGTTGTACTACTTTGGCAGAAGTTCAGTGAAGACCAGCATTCACATACTGGAAGTTATGTTCTTTGTAAGGGTGACATGCATTTCCCACAGCAGTACAATCTCCATTCAATTCCAAATCCAAGCTAACTGAACACATCTAGGATTCACTACTATCCAGAGACCAGAAAAAGGATCCTCAGTAGTGATGTTACGATCACTAGTTAACCCCTAATGAAAGCATTTCACCATTAAAACCTTGCTGTACGTCAATAACCAAGTTACAATTTGAGCAAGCTTTCTAGCCAAAGGATGATGCACATCTTAGACTCTAGCCATTTATATAGTCAAAATGCTCATTTACTACTGGAGACACCTTTACAGCTTTGGGTTATTCTCCCCTTTCCATGTTCCTTGATGAATTTAAGTAACACCTTTGATTTGTTTACATTTCTCCCAGTGAATCTTCCTCATTTTGTTTATGCATCAAGTTATATGCCCAATTGTGGATTGCTATAGTTTGGCAGCAAAGCTTAACACAGGCAGCTAGGGTTCCCTCAAATCATGTTTGTCTTGTCAGGTATCCTATCTCCAGATGGTTCATAGCACCCCCATACAAGTGACTGCTGAATGCTAACATTTATTTTAGATGTACAGCATTTCCAGCTTCAGGAAGAGCATTACAAAATATAGAGAACCTTACTGTAGTGAGCCACTTAAACTTACACAATACTAGAGTCTCTGATGCTAAACTAAATAGTCAATATTTTACCTATTATAGCCTTGTTTCCAACTTAGTTCACTGCTCTCAGCCCAGACGTACCTTTGAACAGCTTTCAACAGTAGTATGTCTCACCTCCCCAAGTATGCATCATCCCCCAAAAAGGAGGTCTTTTACCAGTTTTCATACATCACCTCCATGTGGCTCGCAGCAGCCGCAGAGACCTGCATCCCCCAACACACAGCCAGGTACACTTAGTCATCACTTTACTGTTAAGTGAAAGGCACTAACTTGCTTAAAAAATCCTATTCTGCCCATGGATTCTGAGAATCAGATTTTCAGGACGAAGTTGGATACCATCTCATACCCTAATTTTCTACAATCTACTACAAACACCTCAATATTGCCCTTCAGAGCACTGGCCTTCTCCCACACCCTTAAAATAAGCCAAAGCTTGTCACCCCAAAACTACAGTTTTTTCCATTTCAATAACCAGTGTTCTAAACATTGAAACATTAAGGGATCAAGGTTTGAGAGATTAACATGCAGTCTTTTCCCAACTCTACCACCTCCCAAGTTTACTTGGCTTTGAAGAAATGAAGTTACTATTACAGACTAGCCTTTGGCATTAAGTGGCACTCACTGTGTAGTGGGAAAAGACCAGCTTTGTTATTGGAGGCTTTAATTATATTCTGTCTGGTAATGATAAAATTGTTTGGACCAGCAGCATAAAGCAATTTATAATGTAAAATGCCAATGGGT